>NW_027198705.1:0-37500 GCF_038502225.1 Cherax quadricarinatus
CCCAAAACTGGTATGGTCAGACTAGTGTTCTCTCAACTGGCACACTCAGACCAGTATTCCCACCACTGGTATACTCAGACCAGTATTCCCACCACTGGTACACTTAGACCAGTATTACCACCACTGATACACTTTGACCAGAGTTCTCAAAACTGGTACACTGAGACCTGTATTACCACCACTTTTACACTCAGACCAGTGTTCTCACCACTGGCATACTCAGACTAGTTTTCTCACTACTGGTACACCCAGGCCAGTGTTCTCACTACTGGTACACTCAGATCAGTGTTACCAACACTGATATGCTCAGACCAGTGTTCCCACCACTGGTACACTAAGACCAATGTTCGTACCACTGGTACACTCAGACAAATTTTCCATCCACTTGAACACTCAGACCTGTGTTACCACTACTGGTACACTTTGACCAGTGTTCTCACAACTGGTACACTCGGACCAGAGTTTTCACCACTGGTACATTCAGGTCAGTGTTTTCAACACTGGTACACTCAGACCTGTGTTCCCACAACTGGAACGCTCAGACCAGTGTTACCACTACTGATACACTTTGACCAGAGTTCTCACATCTGGTGCCACCAATGATACGCTCAGACCAGTGTTCTCACCACTTCTACTCTCAGATAATTGATCTCACCACCGGTACACTCAGACTACTGTTCTCACCACTGGTAAGCTCAGATCAGTGTTCCCACCACTGGTTCTCTCAGACTAGTGTTGACACCACAGATACTGAAAATTGATTACTGTCTTTGAAAACCTTCCAGCTCCGTCCCCAAACATCTTACTGCTTGGTGATTTCAACCTAAGACATACAAAATGGAAGAATGTAGCAAATAATGTTATAGCTGAAACAGTCCCCGGAGGTAGCGCAGATGAAAGGTCACACACACATGAGCTACTAAGTCTCTGCGAAAAACACACATTAAGCCAGCAGATAGTGGAGGCAACAACACTAGAAAACACACTTGACCTTATCTTCACAAATAATGAGGGCCTGATAAGAGACATAAGAATATCAAAAACAACTAATTCCGATCACAACCTAATCGAAGTCCAGACGTACATGCATAGAGGTCCTGATCAGCAGAATGCATGTACCTGTGAAGGTGTCTTCACAAAATACAACTTCAAGAAAAAGAACATCAACTGGGACCAGGTAAACCATGTCCTAAACGAAACATGTTGGGAAGATATCTTAAATGACATGGATCCAAACCAGTGCCTTGAAAGGATCAACTTCCTGGCAGCTGAAGCATGTTCTAGGCATATTCCCCTAAGAAAGAAGAACAGGAGTAAACTGTAGAGAGAAAGACGCTCCCTCTACAGAAGACGACGAAGAGACACTGAGCTCCTCAGGAGTGCTAGAATATCTGATACACGAAAGGAGGCGCTGACCAGGGAAGTGGATACTATCCAACTTAAGTTAAATGACTCTTACAGGAACCAGGAGAGACAGGAGCTTAAAGCTATTAGTGAAATTGAAAGAAATTCAAAATATTTCTTTTCATATGCCAAAAACAAGGCAAATACCACATCTAGTATCGGGCCCTTACTCAGACAGGATGGGACTTACACAGATGACAACAATGAAATGAGTGAAATACTGAAATTCCAGTACGACTCTGTGTTTAGTGAGCCACTAATCAGTCTGAGGATCGACGACCCAAATGATTTCTTCATGAATGAGCCTCAAAACTCCATAAATGTATCCCAGATTTCCGACATTACCCTAACTCCGATAGACTTCGAAAAAGCCATTGACAACATGCCCATGCACTCAGCCCCGGGCCCAGACTCGTGGAACTTTGTATTAATTAAAAACTGCAAGAAACCCCTCTCGCGTGCCCTAAGTACACCATGGAGGAGGAGCTTGGACATGGGTGAAATTCCAGAGTCACTTAAAACAACGGATATAGCCCCACTCCATAAAGGTGGCAGCAAAGCATTAGCTTAGAACTATAGACCAATAGCTCTGACGTCCCACATCATAAAAATTTTTGAAAGAGTGCTAAGAAGCAGGATTGCAAATCACCTGGATTCCCAAAATCTGCACAATCCAGGGCAACATGGGTTCAGGGCAGGTCGCTCCTGCTTCTCACAACTACTGGATCACTATGATGTGGCCTTGAATGCACTGGAAGAAAATCAGAATGCAAATGTAATATACACAGACTTTGCAAAAGCATTTGACAAATGCGATCATGGCGTAATAGCCCACAAAATACGTACTAAAGGAATTACTGGGAAAGTGGGGAGATGGATCTTCAACTTCCTAACAAATCCAACACAAAGAGTAGTGGTCAACAGAGTTAAATCGGAGGCTGCCATAGTGAAGAGCTCTGTTCCACAAGGCACAGTGCTCGCCCCCATCTTATTCCTCATCCTCATATCAGACATAGACAGAGATATACACCACAGCACCGTATCATCCTTTGAGGGTGATACTCCTCTTCAAGGGGGGCTCCTTGGCGTGGTGAAGAGGCTCTTGGTCTGAGGAATTAGACCTATCGGTCTTCTTCCTCAGACCGAACCTAATTACCCCCCAATCTCCCCTCCCCTATCCCATCCTCCCCATCCTCCCCTTTTTCCTTTCCTCCTCCTCCTCCCCACTCCTCCCTTTTGCCCTTCCTCTTTTTGTCCTTTGGGATTTCTCCCACAGGCGCGCTAGTTCCTAGGTAGGAGAAAGGACACCGGGGTCCATCCCATTCCGTTGAGGTTTCTTGGCGGTGGCGTAGTTTGCCGTGGAATCTGGATTGCCTAGGGATGTCCCGATCCCTCTCCGGTATCCCGGAGTAGCTTTGGGTGTCTTTTGGGCGACGGGTGTAGCTCTGGAAGCCACCTTTCGGATTCCGGGGGTGGTGGCTGAAGGAGGTATGCTTTGTGGCGGATATCCGGCCGCCCTCTCTTTTGTCCACCGAGGTAGCTCGGCAGATGTGAGGTTGCTATCCCAGATTGCTGGTTTACTGGCATGAAGGGTAGGGTATGGCACGGGTTCCATGCTGCATCTGCGCTACTAGCGGTGTCGAGTCCTCTTGGGCGCGGAGGGAGATTTCTGGCCCTTTCATCCCTCCTAGGAACTATCCCTCCCCGGTCCCCCCTTTTTTTTTTCTTTTTTTTTATTTTTTTCTTTTCTTCTTTCTTTTTTTTTCTTAAAAACAAAAAGAAAGAAGTAACCTAACCATGGCAGCCCTAGTCCATGAACCTGGTACCCCCGGGCCCCTTCTTGATACCGCACCCCGTTCTGACCCCGCCTCGTCTTTGGACCACTCTTCAGACATTCCTCATGCCTCTGTACCTATTGCCGGTGCTGTTTCCTCACCCGCTTCAGGTACTGAGGCCTCGACTGACTCCTTCGATTTATCAGACCTTCGCTCTCCTCTGACTATGCTTCCGGCCTCTCCCTCTACGGTGCGGCAATTTTCAAATCGCCGACCCGTTCCACGTCGGACCAACTCTGGTCCCACGCCTAAACGTCAACGACAATTACCTGCTGATGATACTTCTCCACCTTCACCTTCTCGTTCTTCTCAGAAACGATCGACACGTCCTTCACTACCTTTCCACGCTCAGTTTCAGACTGAACAGTGGACTAAATTCTTCACTTTACGACCAACTTCCTCTACTGCCTATCTTTCTGACCATAGTATTGGCAAGGCACTCCTACGCCATGTTGGTAAAGATATTTCTTTTCATGCTCTTAAGAGCGGTACGCGCATCATTACCGTACAGAATGCTACCCAGGCTCGTGAGCTCTCTCGTCTTACCCATATAGATACTGTTCCTGTCACCCTTGAAAAACATCATTCCCTCAATTCTTGTAGTGGTACCGTTATTCTGCCCCATACCATAGTTCAACAAAATTTCCAGACATGTGGCACCGACATTCTAGAACAGCTGGAACTCCAAGATCTCCCAATCCTCAAGGTAGACACTTACGTTCTTCCTGCCCGTGGGCGGAGACGATACCCTAGCAATGTGGCTCGTTTAACTTTTGACACCCGAGAACTCCCATCCTCCGTTTATATAGCAGGACATCGGTTACAAGTTCGAAAGGTGATCCCTACACCACAACAGTGTAGAAATTGCTGGCGATTTGGCCATCCAGCGAAATATTGCAGATCTATCGCCGAATGCCCAGTCTGTGGTGCCGATGACCATTCTAATACGTCTTGCAATCGATCTCCCTCTTGCCTTAACTGTCATGAGGCTCACCCTTCGTACTCTCGCCGTTGTCAGGTCTATTTAAACGAGCGGGAAATCCGTTACCTCAAAGAGACAGAAGGTCTCCCTTATGCCATGGCAGTTTCTCATCTCCGCCTCCAAGGGAGACTCCCACGTGTTTCTTATTCCCGTGTTTCAAAACGTCCCCCCACTTCTGGTATCCCATCTTCTACACCCACCTCTGTGGTTACCTCTCCCATAATCACTCCTGTATCTAATCCTTTTGCTGTCCTCGGCTCAGACGTCCCTACTTCAACGCCTCAGTCTAATCTCGCTTCTTCGAGTTCTCTCTTACAAGCCTCAGTATCGACGAGACCTCGTACGACACCTCTTCCCAATCGTCCCTCTACTTCTCAAAAGTCAAAAAAAGGTCCGGTAACACCTCCTACCCATCTTCCACCTCCTCATTTTACCCTCCCTGTCTCTGTCCCTAGTTCTTCCCCTCTCACTGGCTCAGTTACAAGTGCAGAGGTTCACCCTCCTCCTCGTAATGTACCTTCCTCCCCTGTTCCCTCCCAAGTTTCTTCCTCTTCTGCCACCTCCCAGGTTCCTGTCTCTTCTGTCCCCTGCCACGCTTCTCCAGTTCCCTCCACCCTTTCGCCCCCCCCTACCTTGGTACAGTCCAATACAGTTCCAATCTTTACTCATCCTCCCCCTACCATTCCCAATATTGTCTCCCATACGACATCTCTGAATTCCGAAACACTTGAAGCAATCTCTGAATATATTGCAGAGACCAAACCATCAATGGACACTGATCCACCTTCCGCTCTTCCTCTCTCCTCTGCTCCATCTGCGCAACTCCTTTCTTCACAGCGCACCGTTCCTTCGCTGCTTGAACATTTTCCACTGCCTCCGCATGTGGACTTTTCTAACCCTTCTAGTCCGTAGGAACCCTTACCTGCGGATTTCAAGTATCTTTATCATTGCCAATCATGGCCTTTTTACAGTGGAATATACGCGGCCTCAGGGGTAATCGGGGTGAGCTTCAGATGTTACTCTCCCAGTTTGCCCCTGTTGGTGTTTGCTTACAGGAACCAAAATTACACTCTGCTGTTATTTCTCACATCTCAGGCTATAATTTATTGTATTCTTCAGATCCTTTTCCTGATGGGACCTTTAATGAAAGTGCCCTTCTTCTCCGCACTGATATTCCGTACCATCAGCTATTTGTTCATACTTCGCTGCATTACACAGCAGCCCGTATCCACTTACATAGGTGGTATACGCTCTGTTCTTTATATCTCTCTCCTTCTCGGGCATTATCTATTCCGGATTTTGCCTTCCTTGTTTCGTCATTACCGCCACCGATTCTGTTACTTGGTGATTTTAATGCCCACCATTTCCTCTGGGGAGGGTCTCACTGTGATTCCCGTGGAATTCAGTTAGAGGCTTTTCTTGCCACCCACCCCCTCCATGTTTTAAATACAGGTACTCACACCCATTTTGATCCTCGGACTCATACTCTCTCTTGCATCGATCTCTCAGTTTGCTCTTCCTCCGCCGCATTAGACTTTACTTGGTCTGTTCTCCCGGACTTACATGACAGTGATCATTTCCCAATCATTCTTACTTCCCCTTCATATTCGCCACCTCTTCGCACCCCACGCTGGCAATTTAATCGGGCAAATTGGAACCTTTACTCACACCTGACTGTTTTTAAAGAGGTTCCTTCTTCGTCCTCCATCGATGAGCTTTTACACCTCTTCTCGTCCTCCGTTTTCACCGCAGCTTCTCATTCTATACCCCAAACTTCGAGCAGGCATTCTCAGAAATGCGTGCCTTGGTGGTCTCCTGCTTGTGCTCGTGCAGTACGTTTGAAACGCGCTGCATGGGGCAGGTACCGGTACAATAGAACCACAGAGCGACTCCTTGATTTTAAACAGAAGCGTGCGATCGCTCGCCGTGTCATCCGTGACGCTAAACGCACTTGCTGGCGAGATTATGTCTCCACCATCACCTCTGCTTCCTCTATGAGTGCAGTCTGGAAAAAAGTACGAAAACTGAGTGGTAAATATTCTCCTGACCCGGCTCCTGTTCTGCGGGTTGCCGGTGTTGATATAGCAAACCCACTAGATGTTGCCAATGAAATTGGCAATCATCTGGTCCGTATTTCTCAGGGACTCCATCTATGCCCCTCATTTCTTTCCTCAAAGTCTGCCAGAGAGTTAGCACCCTTGGACTTTTCTTCTCTCAGAGAAGAACAGTATAATGTGCCTTTTACACTTCAAGAACTGGAGGCAACACTCTCAGCTTGTCGATCATCGGCAGCTGGGCCCGACGACATTCATATTCGTATGCTACAACATTTACATCAGTCAGCCCTTGCAGTCCTATTACACCTTTACAATCTTATTTGGTCACAAGGAGTTCTTCCACAGCTGTGGAAATCCGCCATTGTTCTCCCTTTCCGCAAACCAGGCACTACGGGACATGAAACCTCCCACTATCGTCCCATTGCTCTTACCAGTGCAGTTTGCAAAGTAATGGAACGTCTAGTAAATAGACGTTTAGTGTGGTATTTAGAGACACACAACAGTCTCTCCACTCGTCAATATGGCTTTCGTAAGGGACGTTCTACCATAGACCCCTTACTGCGCTTGGATACGTATGTTCGTAATGCCTTTGCGAATAACCACTCAGTTATTGCCATATTTTTTGACCTTGAGAAGGCATATGACACAACTTGGAGGTATAATATTTTAGCCCAAGCCCACTCCTTAGGCCTTCGAGGCAATCTACCATCCTTCCTTAAGAACTTTTTAACTGACAGGCATTTCCGTGTTCGGGTTAATAATGTGCTCTCCCCGGACTTTGTCCAAGCTGAAGGTGTCCCCCAGGGATGTGTTCTGAGCACAACACTTTTTCTCCTTGCTATTAATGATTTGGCCTCTAGTCTTCCATCAAATATTTGGTCATCACTCTATGTTGATGACTTCGCTATTGCCTGTGCAGGCGCTGACTGTCACCTCCTTACAGTTTCTCTCCAGCATGCAGTCGACCGTGTTTCCAATTGGGCCACCACACATGGGTTTAAATTTTCCAGCACTAAAACCCACCAAATCACTTTCACTAGACGCTCTGTCATCTCTGATCATCCTTTGTACCTCTATGGCTCACGTATCCCTGAACGTGATACAGTCAAGTTTCTGGGCCTCCTCTTTGATCGTAGGTTATCCTGGAAACCTCACATTACCTCTCTGAAGGCAACTTGTCACAGCCGGCTGAACCTTCTTAAAACCCTTGCTCATCTTTGGTGGGGAGCTGATCGTCGAACCCTCCTTCACCTACATTCCACCCTTATTTTATCGAAACTTGATTATGGTGACCAGATCTATTCAGCGGCATCTCCTGCTACTCTCTCTAGCTTTAACCCCATTCATCACCAAGGATTACGTTTATGCCTTGGTGCTTTTCGCTCTTCCCCTGTCGAAAGCCTCTATGCAGAAGCGAACGTTCCATCCTTATCCGATCGCCGTGATGCCCATTGCCTGCGCTACTATGTACGCTCTCATGATCTCCGCAATCCTTCCATTTATAGAATGGTCACTGATATTAGTAGACATTCTTTATTTGTTCGCCGCCCCTGCTTACTCCGTCCCTTCTCTCTTCGCCTTCATTCGCTCTTGTCTTCTCTTCAACTACCACCTTTCTATGTACATGTAGCATCTCACTTTTCCCTACCCCCCTGGGAGGTCCCAGCTGTTCGAGTCTGTTCTTTCTCCCTCCCTTGCTCGAAAGCCCAACTGTCTACGGTCGCTTCCCGCTCTCTTTTTCTTGACCACTTTCACTCTCATTCTCATGCCATTGCTGTGTACACAGATGGCTCTAAGTCTTCTGACGGCGTAGGATTCGCAGCAGTGTTTCCGGACAGCGTCGTACAAGGGCATTTACTATCTTCAGCTAGTATTTTTACTGCTGAATTATACGCCATCCTTACAGCACTTATCCGTATTGCATCTATGCCTGTGTCATCATTTGTGGTTGTCTCAGACTCCCTTAGTGCTTTACAGGCTATACAAAAATTTGATACACCTCACCCCTTAGTCCTCCGTATCCAACTTTGGCTACGCCGCATCTTTACTAAGCATAAAGATATTGTTTTTTGTTGGGTCCCTGGTCATGTTGACGTACAGGGCAATGAACAGGCAGACACTGCTGCGCGGTCAGCAGTACATGACCTACCAGTTTCTTACAGAGGTATTCCATGTACGGACTATTTTGCTGTAATATCTTCCCACCTTCACACCCGTTGGCAACAACGTTGGTCTACTATGCTCGGCAACAAACTTCAGTCTATTAAACCGAGTATAGGTTACTGGCCGTCTTCTTATCACCAGTGTCGAGGTTGGGAGACTACTCTCTCCCGTCTTCGCATTGGCCATACTCGTCTTACTCATGGATATCTCATGGAGAGGCGTCTTGCTCCTCTCTGTGAGAATTGCCAAGCTCCATTATCAGTCAGCCACATTCTGTTGGACTGCCCACTTTATCAACGAGCACGCAGAATTTACCTCTGTCGTCGTCTTCGCCCCGCTGCTCTCTCTTTACCTTCCCTTCTCGCTGATGGACCCACCTTTCATCCGGACTCTCTTATTGACTTTTTGACAACGACTGACTTACTTCACAAATTCTGATACTTTCAGCCCTTTCTACTTGTATCTCTTGCTACCCTCTACCCCCGTACTATCCCCTGCCCCGCTGTTTTCTGTAACCTGCTGATCATCCCCCCTCCCTCCTGCCATCCAATTCCCTTGCTTCCTTCCCTACCCTGCAGCGCTGTATAGCCCTTGTGGCTTAGCGCTTCTTTTTGATTATAATAATAATGAGGGTGATACTATGATCTGCATGAGGCTGTCATCTGCTGAGGACGCGGTTAACCTCCAAGAAGATATAAACAAAGTTTTCCAGTGGGCAACGGAAAACAATATGATGTTTAATGAGGACAAATTCCAACTACTCCGTTATGAAAAACTGGAGGAGATAATAACTAGAACAGAGTATACTACAAACTCTGGCCATACAGTAGACCGGAAAAATAATGTAAGGGACCTGGGAGTAGTAATGCCTGAGGATCTCACTTTCAAGGATCACAACAGTGCCACGATCACAAGTGCAAAGAAAATGATAGGATGGATAATGAGAACGTTCAAAACGAAAGATGCCAAGCCAATGATGATCCTTTTCAAGTCACTTGTTCTCTCTAGGCTGGAATACTGCTGTTCATTAACATCGCCATTCAAACCAGGTGAAATTGCAGATCTATAGAGTGTACAGAGGTCCTTTACTGCACGTATAAGTTCTATCAAGCACCTTAACTACAGGGAACGCTTGGAAGCACTTGACTTGTACTCGTTGGAATGCAGGAGGGAGAGATATATCATAATCTACACTTGGAAATCCTGGAATCTGGATCTGATGACCAGAGCTTTGGTAAGATGGGTAAGGAAGAAGGATGGGTAAGGATGGAAATATTGGAAAAGGGTGGGAGGGGGGGGAGAGGTAGGATATAAAAGGTAAGTGGCCCAACCACTTTGGTGCAATTTAAAAAGTGTATGTGAATTGATAAGATATTCTTTAAGGGGTATAATACTAACCCATCAGAGTCACATAGATATAATAGGTATATAACTACATGACTCTGAATTGGTAGTAATTATACAAATTGCAATTGCTTTTTTTTTTTTTTTTTTTTTTTTTTTTTTTTTTTTTTTTTTTTTTTTTTTCGCGATTGCACAACGGATACTTATACTTCAAGAAAGGCAATGATTTTCTGGCCCATTTATAATTTCGTGACAATAGCTTCTTAATGGTGGTGTCCAACAATAGTCAATAGCATAATTTTACATTAGAAAGTTATTTAAGATGTCTCCCTAATTGGGGGCGATGATTTTCAATATACATAGAAGGGTTCTGGTTGTAACCAATCTTCTTCATCAGGTAAGTTGCTCAAAATCATGGGTCGAGGGTAATCATCTTTATGAATAAAACGACGAACCCTCTGTGGGAGAGTCATTCTTTGAGTCCTGTGGGGTGGAGTATTAATGGTGTAATCGGTGGTATTTATCACTTGTATAGGATGTTCTCTATCTGGCATGTATAGTTCTTGCATTGTATAAAGTTGTTTCTTTTTTAGGGTGTCAAGGCGTACATTTATGGCAGAAATATCTTGTTGTGTGTGTAAATCTGCCATTTTAACTCTGTCTCTCCTCCTGGTATCAGTAATAAAGCGAAGAGCTCTATTCTGGACCCTTTGTAACCGTAGCATGTTGGTCTTTGTTGTTAATGACATTGGGACACAAGGGTATTCGAGTATAGGTCTTATTATCATTTTATACAGATGTTTTTTGACATGTTGAGGGGCTTGATTGAATCGAAAGAGTCTGCTAAGACCAGCTTTGGCTATGTTGATCTTTTTAGTTACATGAGATGTTGAGTGGAGTAGCCTGTCTATTTCATATCCCAAGATCTTGTTAGGGTTTCTAATGGCTACAGGTGTACCTCTGATGGAGATACCCCCTTTATCTTCGATGGTTGATGCAAAACATCCTATCGTGCTAACAAGAACCTTGTCAGGATTAGTCGTAATTCTCCATTTCTTCTCCCAATTAGATGTTCGACGAAGTTCAATATTCATTTTTTCTATGACTCTCTCATACTTGTATTTTCCTGTTACTGGAGTTGATGAGACGACATGAATAACATCATCTGCAAACTGTGTCACAATTGTGTCATTAAACTCTGGTTGAGGAAGGTCATTCACATAAATGTTAAACAGAAGTGGACTGAGACAAGAACCTTGTGGGACACCAGCCGTCGGTATAAAAGGTTCTGTCGACTTGCCATGAAAGGTGGGAATGATTTTTCTTTGAGTTAAGAAATTATAAATTACTCTGAGAAAAGTCCAGTTATGGTCTGGTAGGTCAATGAGTTTGTATATAAGGCCATCATGCCATAAGCTATCAAAAGCTTTATGAACATCTCTGGTGGCAATTAAGGCAAGATTGCCCTGCTGTTTTAGACTTGCTACGGTGTCAAAAATAACATTTATTGCATGGTTGGTACCTCTATGTGTTCTAAAGCCAAATTGTTTTTCAGTAAACAAGTGATTAAACTCCATATAGTAATTCAATCTGTTGGAAATGACTTTCTCAAGAACTTTTCCAGTGACTTCAAGTAAAGATATAGGTCTATAGTTCCCAGGTTGGTGAATGTCTTTATTGGGCTTAGCAAGAAAGATCATCCTAGCAGTTTTAAAAACAACTGGAAAATGTCCTGAGGCCAAGATGGCATTAAAGATATTCACCAAGGACTGTTTACAATTTCTAGGTAGGTACTTTATTTGTTTCATTGTTATTCCAGAGAGGCCAGGGGCTCTATTTCTCATTCTTCCAATAACCTGACTTATCTCTAGTAATGTAATAGGTCTAGTAAGCGGGTGGGTATCTTCAAGAGTTGAAGTATCAATGGTAGGTAGTGGTTGTAGATCATCCAAGTTCTCATCTCTCCATTCATTTACTAACTGATAATGATTATTATTAAATTGACGACTGTTATTATGAGAGAGAATTTTCTCCCATACTTCACCCATCAAATTAGCCTGGTCCTGTGGATCTTCAAGTTTAATTTCAACATCTTCATCATCCTCATCAGTGAAGGTATGAACTAAGTAGTTAGGAACCTTGTGCTTTCCCCCTAAAAGTTGTCGGATCTTACTCCAAAATTTTGCTGGTTCACGTTTATATTGATTAGCTTGAAGAACTAAAAATTTCCATATGTCTCGTTTGTGTTGACTAATCATGTTAATTAATTCTTGCCTTAATCGGTGCAATGTAGCTGCTGGTGGTTGTCTTGTTTGAAGATGCCTTCTACATTCTGCTTGATAATTTCTTAAAGTGTCTCTAATTTCTCTAGTAGGTTTATATTGTTGGTATATCTTTGTGGAAGCTAATTGGCAAGTTGCATTGGTAGCTTCAATTATTCGATTGTGCAGGGACCTGATTGCATCATCTATTGCACTGGAAGGTAGATTTTCCAAAGACACAATTTCATCCTCACCCAGATATGCCCTGAAGGGGTCAAATCCTAGGGTGTTAAGATTGGGTTTAGGAGTTACAGGTATTCTAAATGGAGAAGTTTGTAGTTGTATTATAACAGGGATATGGTCAGATCCTACATTTCCACCAGGAGATATACGACAGTGAAAGATGTCACAGTCTCTGTTTGTCAGTACAATATCTGGTGTTCCTGGATGAGGTCCAATGTACGATTTGAAGAATGGGCCTTGAAATGATAAGTTTCTAGCTGTCATGATATTAAAGAGTTGTTTTCCTTTTAAGTCACCCAGTGGAATACCAGCTCCACAGTTAAAGAGGGCAGGGTGATGAGCATTAAAATCTCCAGCTAGAATTGTTGGAATATTTCTGCTTAATATCCTATGTAGAGGAATTGACTCTATATATGGCTGTCTCGGGGGAAAATATCCAGTTCCTATTACTAGTTGTCCATGCGACGTTGTTAGTTCTATTGCAAGAATGTTATCTTCATCCACATGAATATTTTTAAATGTATATCCTAATTTAACCAAGATGGCTACTCCACTAAACTGTCCTCTCGATTTCTCAACAGTACAGTATCCACGTAATTTAATATGTTGATCAACTCTTGCAGCTGTCTCGTTCAAAAGTATAACATCGGGATTATAGTTATGTAGTTCAACCTCAAGAAGGTAACGGTTATTAAAGAAATGTTGAACATTAAGTTGGAAGATTGTAATCCCCATTATTTCTTATTCTTCGATCGTACACTGCGTTCTGAACGCCTACAAGTAATGTCATGTGTTGTATCTACACTATTCCTGCTGGACTCGTCAAGGGGAGGAGAGAACTTTTGCGTGGATGCTTGTGTATTAAAAATGCCATCCTCTTCACTAGAGGCAGTAATATTAACAGACTCATTAGAATCGTTAGAGTCGTTAGAATCGTTAGAGTCGTTAGAGTCATCATCATAAAACTGAGGTATGCTATTCTCAGTTTCAGGAAGCAGAGGCTCGTGAGAGTTAATGGGAGACTGTGTAGGCTCCAAGTGAATATTAGATAGGCAAGGTGAGTTACCTTGGGAAAGTTCCTGTACAACAGGATCAGCTACAATAGCGAGAGAGTAGGCACCACTTTCTGGGGCATTGTTATGTTCAGGTGTTGACTTATCGGGTTGAGAGGAGTTGACAACCTGGGTTTGCGAGGAGGACGATCCTTGGGCCAGGGATGACTTAGGCTTATTTTTAGATGTAGAGTATGGTACATACTTCTTGTTATGAGAAGGCTGGGTCATAATGGCCTTCACATTTTCAGGGATAATGATGGGAGTGATCCCATTAGCCTTTAACATATCATTTAAAACACGAGAGCAGAGTTGAATGTCACCACCAGCTGTGTCTTTGGCCACCAAGTACATTAGTTGTGCTCTCATTATATCCCCGTCTGTGGATACCTGAGGCACATGAGATGCGACTGAACCTTGTTGTTGTGTCTGTTGTAAGTGAGGGTTAGATTGGGGCGCTCCAAGAGGGGCAGAATTCCAAACATTGGAACCATTGGTAGAGACCTGAGGAGTCCCACTTGATCCAGGCAGAGCTGGGAAGGAAGTTTGAGACATGGTTGGCGGTGCCTGGGGAGTGGTCTTCTTAGAAGTGGATAGTTTCTTGGCGTCAAGAATTTTCTGTATTTCCTTTTTTCTTACAGGACAAATAGCAGAAACAGCATGATGTTTTCCATTACAGAGGACACATTTAGGTGAATTTTTATTGTTACAATCACGATAGGAATGTTGGCCAGAGCAAATGCTACAAATTTGCCCTTGTGTACTGCATTTGTTGTTGTTATGACCAAAGGCATAACACTTGAAACATTGTGTCACACTGACAAAGCGTTCCAGAGAAATTTGATCAGGTGTACATCTTGTGCCAAAACATTTGAAGCCATTTTGACACACGAGTTTTGCCTCCTCAGGTGTCTCGAGTATTAATTTTAAAGTTACCTTATTGTTGTTTTGATTCGAGAATTTGTGTGCTTCTACAGCTCTAAGGTCAGAATTCTCGGCATTAATGTTATCAACAATTTCATTAACAGTGCTTTGTTTCATAAAACTGTTGATTCTGGCCACAAACACAGTCCTCTGAGCTTGATAGCTGTCAGGTGCAATTGGGATAACACCAGAAGTCTTCAGTTTATCCAAGACATCATGCTTTAGGAGTTGAAGTAATTCTTCTTCCGATGAGAGGAGAAGTACTGCTCCAGCGTGGGTTTGAAAAACATCCACTGGAGCAACAGTTGAATTAGAGCAAATACATTTGAGAATGTCTTTTATGGACATTTGATTTCCATCAGTGCGTAATCTTACACGAATCCTCGCCATGATGCCTGGGAAGGTGCATCCAGCAGAGGAGTTGCTTAACAAAAAGGTATCTTTCCTTAATGTTAGCCTAACATCCTATTTCAGCTGACTTATGAAGGTCAGCCCCTAAGATAGCCTACCCTCGAGTAGTGAGGGGAAAGGGCCCAAGGCAAAGATCGGCTGGATTTTAAAAAACCACACGGGCTACCAGATGGTCAAAATGCCTGGAAGGAATTGTCCCAAATCTGCACACAGAAATCACTCCGTACGAAAGTAAAAGACTGGGCAGGAGATGCAAAATGCCCCCAATTAAAAGTAGGGGCGCCATTGGTACACCAAGAGAAAACGCCATAAGTGTCTGGGGCCCAAGACTGTTCAACAGCCTCCCATCAAGCATTAGGGGAATTACCAATAAACCCCTGGCTGCCTTCAAGAGAGAGTTGGACAGATACCTAAAGTCAGTGCCGGATCAGCCGGGCTGTGGCTCGTATGTTGGACTGCGTGCTGCCAGCAGTAACAGCCTGATTGACCAGGCCCTGATCCACCGGGAGGCCTGGTCATGGACCGGGCCGCGGGGGCGTTGATCCCCGGAATAACCTCCAGGTAACCTCCAGGTATCCAGGTACACTCAGACCAGTGTTCCCACCACTCTTACACTCAGACTAGTGTTCACACCACTGCTACGCTCAGACCAGTTTTCTCACCACTGGTGCACTCAGACCAATGTTTTCACAACTGGTACACTCAGACCAATGTCCCCGCCACTGATATACTCACACCAGTGTTCTCACAACTGTTGCAATCAGACCAGTGTTCTCACCACTGCTACAGTCAGACCAGTGTACCCACCACTTTTGGACTCAGACCAGTGTTCCCACGACTGGTACACTCAGACTAGTGTTCTCACCAGTGGTACACTGAGATCAATGTCCTCTCCAGTGGTACTTTCAGACCAGTGTTCTCACCACTCATACACTCAGACTAGTGCTGTCACAACTTCGGACTGTCTTG
The DNA here is from genome assembly GCF_038502225.1 of Cherax quadricarinatus. NCBI lineage: Eukaryota > Metazoa > Arthropoda > Malacostraca > Decapoda > Parastacidae > Cherax > Cherax quadricarinatus. Next base: position 15,646 of record NW_027198705.1, read on the forward strand.
CCATGGGTTTGAATCCCACCTAATTACTAAATGTTCTGAGTTCGCTAAGCAGTCAAAGAAATCCCCGTGTTACACAACCCCAGTCCATTGTGCCTGAATACATGCGAATGGAATAGTGTATAGTGAGGCAAAAGTTGTTAATTTGAGTGAATCTTAGCGCCGAATGTGTGAAAGAAATCACAAGAAGTATTCCTAGCCTGTAATATTTTTAAAACACTGGTAGTCTCCCACCAAGGCAGGATGACTAGAAAAGAGAAGCACTTCGACTGTCACTCACGCCACCACCGTCTTGCCTGAGGTACACCGGCAATGCAGTCCAATGCCTCGAGCTACTATTTATACGGAGTCATATGGCAGTAAATTATCCACTACACCAGTGGTTCCCAAACTTTTTCAGCTTGTTACCCAATTTAACATGCCACATAAAGCATGTTACCCCTTTCACAAAATGTTGTTATTATTGATATATATGGCTAAACGTGAACGTATACAGCCTCGCATACTCTGCTAATCCTAGCAAAACCATTGAAAACCTAAGAACCACACATACATTATATATAAAATTAATAATAGCTACAAATTCACAGTAACAGTGGGTAAATACTAACTATATACTGCACAGGGCAGTACACATACATACCAGCTTATGTCTACCTCGGCTGATGCTCACAGATAAACTGACAGTGTGAAATAGAGGCAGCCTCAGGAAGTGAGTGATGCGTACTGGACAGGTCGATCTGGGCTACTGAGTGACTTTTGTCCTGAAGCATACTTGTCAAAATACTTTTGGATTTCCACACACTTAGCTATATATTTCTTCTTTTCTAATACTGTATATTAGTTTTTGATGTTTATTGTTATTTGGTTTAACTTTATTACTTATAATAGGTTTACTTTACAACTTTATATACTAAGACAAAGTTAACAATAATCCTCATACCGGGTACCGCATTGTTTTCTTGATTTTCAGAATTCATAACTTTTTTTCTGTCACCCCTCCATTACCCCCCAAAAATGGTTAAATTACCCCCAGGGGGTAATTTACCCCCAGTTTGGGAACCACTGCACTACACTCATGTTTTTGAGTGCGTTTTGTTTTTTTAAACATTTTGACCTGGCAAAGGCATTTCTCGTACGAGGTGGCTGTTATAATTAAACCAAGACTGGTAAAAAAATAGGTAAGGAGGAGCACTGCGGGAGGTCTACTGGTCCATGTAGACATAGACACTGCGTACAGATTATGATATTTGTTTAATGAAATGTTTTACTACGTGTGGCTTCATTATTAATAAGTCCAACTTACACCCACACACGTACTTGTCCAACTTATTTTTAAAGCTACTCAGAGTTCTCGCTATAATGAAGATCCTCAGAACTTTGTTCCACATATCCAAGACTATTATCAAACCACAACCTACATTCTTTCTAAATCTATTTTTTTTTCTCAACTAAAATTCTTTACTGTGAGTTCTATCTTAGATATTTTCAGTAAGTTATCTATATCACCTTCATTTATTCTTGCTTTCAGTCTGTATACTTCAATTATTTCCCACGTTTTTATTTGTTTTACCTGAGAAGGCAAATTCAGTGCAGAAGTGAGCACCGTAACTTACAGCTCGTGACAATTTAAGAAGAATCTATGAAGTTGTTCTAACTTAACAGTAAAGTTAATGATAAAAGAATATTTAATTGAAGTAAGAAATGGTTTATATCTATATTCTTGGGCATTAAATATAATATATTATCCACATATTCATACCACTTAGCTTTATCTGGAACTATTGTGTTAAGCTGTCATGGTTCAAAATATTTCATTTACAAATTGCTAAGGACTGATGACAGAGGATTTCTAAATATATACTAAGCTTCTGGGAGTAAAATTCGCTATTATAAATTAGCATCAACAGTGGAAAAATTAATAAGCTCAGTGACTGCTTGCACAAGCAGTGGCAATGTCAGACTGACCTTCTTAATTGGGTAAGTATTAGTTGTTATTTAGATTCCTTAGAAAATACATGGGCATATATTTTGAATATATGAAACCACGTACAGGAGTGGACATCCAAGAGCTCGTCCCGCAAAACGAATGGAAAATATGGAAGACCACAGCGCATCTACCACCAAGTTGTATTTATCCAGCCACTAGAGAGAATAATAATCTACAACAGTGCCTACTCCCTTAGTGCTCTACAGGCTATACGAAAATTTGATACATCTCATCCCCTAGTTCTCCGTATCCAACTTTGGCTACGCCGTATCTCTACCAAACATAAAGATATTGTTTTTTGTTGGGTCCCTGGTCATGTCGACGTACAGGGCAATGAACAGGCAGACACTGCTGCGCGGTCAGCAGTACATGACCTACCAATTTCCTATCGAGGTGTTCCATTTCTGGACTATTTTGCTGCAATAGCTACCCACCTTCGCACCCGTTGGCAACAACGTTGGTCAACTCTGCTCGGTAACAAACTTCATTCTATTAAACCGAGCATAGGTTACTGGCCGTCTTCTTGTCATCAATGCCGAGGTTGGGAGACCACTCTCTCCCGCCTTTGCATTGGCCACACTCGTCTTACTCATGGGTATCTCATGGAGAGGCACCCTGTTCCTCTCTGTGAGCAGTGTCAAGTTCCAGTATCGATTAGCCACATTCTGTTAGACTGCCCTCTCTATCAACGAGCACGCAGAATTTACCTCCAACGTCGTCTTCGTTCTACTACTCTCTCTTTACCTTCCCTTCTTGCTGATGGACCCTCCTTTAATTCTGACTCTCTCATTGACTTCTTGACAATGACTGATTTACTCCACAAACTCTGATGATACTTTTCGCACTCCCCTCAGCCCTTTCTAGTTCAGTCTCTTGCTGCCCTTTACCCTTTCACCATCCACTACCCCGCTGTTATCCGTAACCTATTACTCATCCATCTCCCTTTTGCCACCTGATGCCCTCGCTTCCTTCCTGCCCTGCAGCGCTGTATAGTCCTTGTGGCTTAGCGCTTCTTTTTGATTATAATAATAATAATACAATAGTGCCTGGACCAGGTTCTCATGTGTAGGTTAATTATCTACAACAGTGCCTGGACCAGGTTCTCATGTGTAGGTTAATTATCTACAACAGTGCCTGGACCAGGTTCTCATGTGTAGGTTAATTATCTACAACAGTGCCTAGACCAGGTTCTCATGTGTAGGTTAATTATCTACAACAGTGCCTGGACCAGGTTCTCATGTGTAGGTTAATTATCTACAATAGTGCCTAGACCAAGTTCTCATGTGTAGGTTAATTATCTACAACAGTGCCTAGACCAGGTTCTCATGTGTAGGTTAATTATCTACAATAGTGCCTAGACCAGGTTCTCATGTGTAGGTTAATTATCTACAACAGTGACTAGACCAGGTTCTCATGTGTAGGTTAATTATCTACAATAGTGCCTAGACCAGGTTCTCATGTGTAGGTTAATTATCTACAACAGTGCCTGGACCAGGTTCTCATGTGTAGGTTAATTATCTACAACAGTGCCTAGACCAGGTTCTCATGTGTAGGTTAATTATCTACAACAGTGCCTGGACCAGGTTCTCATGTGTAGGTTAATTATCTACAATAGTGCCTAGACCAAGTTCTCATGTGTAGGTTAATTATCTACAACAGTGCCTAGACCAGGTTCTCATGTGTAGGTTAATTATCTACAATAGTGCCTAGACCAGGTTCTCATGTGTAGGTTAATTATCTACAACAGTGCCTAGACCAGGTTCTCATGTGTAGGTTAATTACAACAGCGCCTGGACAAGGTTCTCATGTGTAGGTTAATTATCTACAACAGTGCCTGGACCAGGTTCTCATGCGTAGGTTAATTACAACAGCGCCTGGACAAGGTTCTCATGTGTAGGTTAATTATCTACAACAGTGCCTGGACCAGGTTGTCATGTGTAGGTTAATTACAACAGTGCCTGGACAAGGTTCTCATGTGTAGGTTAATTATCTACAACAGCGCCTGGACCAGGTTCTCATGTGTAGGTTAATTATCTACAACAGTGCCTGGACCAGGTTGTCATGTGTAGGTTAATTATCTACAACAGTGCCTAGACCAGGTTCTCATGTGTAGGTTAATTATCTACAACAGTGCCTAGACCAGGTTCTCATGTGTAGGTTAATTATCTACAACAGTGGCTGGACCAGGTTCTCATGTGTAGGTTAATTATCTACAACAGTGCCTGGACCAGGTTCTCATGTGTAGGTTAATTATCTACAACAGTGCCTAGACCAGGTTCTCATGTGTAGGTTAATTACAACAGCGCCTGGACAAGGTTCTCATGTGTAGGTTAATTATCTACAACAGTGCTTAGACCAGGTTCTCATGTGTAGGTTAATTACAACAGTGCCTGGACCAGGTTCTCATGTGTAGGTTAATTATCTACAACAGTGCCTAGACCAGGTTCTCATGTGTAGGTTAATTATCTACAACAGTGCCTAGACCAGGTTCTCATGTGTAGGTTAATTACAACAGTGCCTGGACCAGGTTCTCATGTGTAGGTTAATTATCTACAACACTGCCTGGACCAGGTTCTCATGTGTAGGTTAATTATCTACAACAGTGCCTAGACCAGGTTCTCATGTGTAGGTTAATTATCTACAACAGTGCCTAGACCAGGTTCTCATGTGTAGGTTAATTATCTACAACAGTGCCTGGACCAGGTTCTCATGTGTAGGTTAATTATCTACAACAGTGCCTGGACCAGGTTCTCATGTGTAGGTTAATTATCTACAACAGTGCCTAGACCAGGTTCTCATGTGTAGGTTAATTACAACAGTGCCTGGACAAGGTTCTCATGTGTAGGTTAATTATCTACAACAGCGCCTGGACCAGGTTCTCATGTGTAGGTTAATTATCTACAACAGTGCCTGGACCAGGTTGTCATGTGTAGGTTAATTATCTACAACAGTGCCTAGACCAGGTTCTCATGTGTAGGTTAATTATCTACAACAGTGCCTGGACCAGGTTCTCATGTGTAGGTTAATTATCTACAACAGTGCCTAGACCAGGTTCTCATGTGTAGGTTAATTACAACAGTGCCTGGACAAGGTTCTCATGTGTAGGTTAATTATCTACAACAGCGCCTGGACCAGGTTCTCATGTGTAGGTTAATTATCTACAACAGTGCCTGGACCAGGTTCTCATGTGTAGGTTAATTATCTACAACAGTGCCTAGACCAGGTTCTCATGTGTAGGTTAATTACAACAGTGCCTGGACAAGGTTCTCATGTGTAGGTTAATTATCTACAACAGCGCCTGGACCAGGTTCTCATGTGTAGGTTAATTATCTACAACAGTGCCTGGACCAGGTTGTCATGTGTAGGTTAATTATCTACAACAGTGCCTAGACCAGGTTCTCATGTGTAGGTTAATTATCTACAACAGTGCCTAGACCAGGTTCTCATGTGTAGGTTAATTATCTACAACAGTGCCTAGACCAGGTTCTCATGTGTAGGTTAATTATCTACAACAGCGCCTGGACCAGGTTCTTATGTGTAGGTTAATTATCTACAACAGTGCCTAGACCAGGTTCTCATGTATAGGTTAATTATCTACAACACTGCCTGGACCAGGTTCGCATGTGTAGGTTAATTATCTACAACAGTGCCTGGACCAGGTTCTCATGTGTAGGTTAATTATCTACAACAGTGCCTAGACCAGGTTCTCATGTTTAGGTTAATTACAACAGCGCCTGGACAAGGTTCTCATGTGTAGGTTAATTATCGACAACAGTGCCTGGACCAGGTTGTCATGTGTAGGTTAATTATCTACAACAGTGCCTGGACCAGGTTGTCATGCGTAGGTTAATTATCTACAACAGTGTCTGGACCAGGTTGTCATGCGTAGGTTAATTATCTACAACAGTGTCTGGACCAGGTTGTCATGTGTAGGTTAATTATCTACAATAGTGCCTAGACCAGGTTCTCATGTGTAGGTTAATTATCTACAACAGTGCCTGGACCAGGTTCTCATGTGTAGGTTAATTATCTACAACAGTGTCTGGACCAGGTTGTCATGTGTAGGTTAATTATCTACAATAGTGCCTAGACCAGGTTCTCATGTGTAGGTTAATTATCTACAACAGTGCCTGGACCAGGTTCTCATGTGTAGGTTATCTACAACAGTGCCTAGACCAGGTTCTCATGTGTAGGTTAATTATCTATAACAGTGCCTGGACAAGGTTCTCATGTGTAGGTTAATTATCTACAATAGTGCCTAGACCAGGTTCTCATGTGTAGGTTAATTATCTACAACAGTGCCTGGACCAGGTTCTCATGTGTAGGTTAATTATCTACAACAGTGCCTAGACCAGGTTCTCATGTGTAGGTTAATTATCTACAACAGTGGCTGGACCAGGTTCTCATGTGTAGGTTAATTATCTACAACAGTGCCTGGACCAGGTTCTCATGTGTAGGTTAATTATCTACAACAGTGCCTAGACCAGGTTCTCATGTGTAGGTTAATTATCTACAACAGTGCCTAGACCAGGTTCTCATGTGTAGGTTAATTATCTACAACAGTGCCTAGACAAGGTTCTCATGTGTAGGTTAATTATCTACAATAGTGCCTAGACCAGGTTCTCATGTGTAGGTTAATTATCTACAACAGTGCCTAGACCAGGTTCTCATGTGTAGGTTAATTATCTACAACAGTGCCTAGACCAGGTTCTCATGTGTAGGTTAATTATCTACAACAGTGCCTGGACCAGGTTCTCATGTGTAGGTTAATTATCTACAACAGTGCCTGGACAAGGTTCTCATGTGTAGGTTAATTATCTACAACAGTGCCTAGACAAGGTTCTCATGTGTAGGTTAATTATCTACAATAGTGCCTAGACCAGGTTCTCATGTGTAGGTTAATTATCTACAACAGTGCCTAGACCAGGTTCTCATGTGTAGGTTAATTACAACAGTGCCTGGACAAGGTTCTCATGTGTAGGTTAATTATCTACAACAGTGCCTGGACCAGGTTCTCATGTGTAGGTTAATTATCTACAACAGTGCCTGGACAAGGTTTTCATGTGTAGGTTAATTATCTACAACAGTGCCTAGACAAGGTTCTCATGTGTAGGTTAATTATCTACAATAGTGCCTAGACCAGGTTCTCATGTGTAGGTTAATTATCTACAACAGTGCCTAGACCAGGTTCTCATGTGTAGGTTAATTATCTACAACAGTGCCTAGACCAGGTTCTCATGTGTAGGTTAATTATCTACAACAGTGCCTGGACCAGGTTCTCATGTGTAGGTTAATTATCTACAACAGTGCCTGGACCAGGTTCTCATGTGTAGGTTAATTATCTACAACAGTGCCTGGACAAGGTTCTCATGTGTAGGTTAATTATCTACAACAGTGCCTAGACCAGGTTCTCATGTGTAGGTTAATTATCTACAACAGTGCCTGGACCAGGTTCTCATGTGTAGGTTAATTATCTACAACAGTGCCTGGACCAGGTTCTCATGTGTAGGTTAATTATCTACAACAGTGCCAGGACAAGGTTCTCATGTGTAGGTTAATCACTTCTAACAGTAACGAACCAGTTCTTTCTGCTACTGTAGTTAACACACAGTTACGAACCAATTCTTTCTGCTACTGTAGTTAACACACAGTTACGAACCAATTCTTTCTGCTACTGTAGTTAACACACAGTTCTCCATCAAACGTGTTAAAAAATTATCTTATCACATTCGCTATTTTATATACAATAATATCTCAATGTTTGGAAATAAATTATTCAAAAGATATAATCATCTTGATACAAAATAACAAGCAAAAGCAAACACTTGGCAGATACTGACCTGATCACTAAGATCTTCCGTTCCATATCTTTTCTTTCATACATACACCACCTACACTAGCTCCGTCTACTAGCTATCCCTACTAGCTCCCCTACTAGCTGCACCTGCTAGTTGCACCTACTAGCTCCACCTACTAGCTCCCTTACTAGCTCCACCTACTAGCTTCACCTACTAGCTGCACCTACTAGCTCCACCTACTAGCTCCGTCTACTAGCTATCCCTACTAGCTCCCCCTACTAGCTCCACCTACTACCTCCACCTACTAGCTCTCCCTACTAGCTCCACCTACTACCTCCACCTACTAGCTCTCCCTACTAGCTCCCCCTACTAGCTCCACTTACTAGCTCCACCTACTAGCTCCACCTACTACCTCCACCTACTAGCTCTCCCTACTAGCTCCACCTACTACCTCCACCTACTAGCTCTCCCTACTAGCTCCCCCTACTAGCTCCACTTACTAGCTCCACCTACTAGCTCCACCTACTACCTCCACCTACTAGCTCTCCCTACTAGCTCCACCTACTACCTCCACCTACTAGCTCTCCCTACTAGCTCCCCCTACTAGCTCCACTTACTAGCTCCACCTACTAGCTCCACCTACTAGCTTCCCCTACTAGCTCCTCTACTAGCTCCACCTATTAGCTCCCCCTACTAGCTCCCCTACTAGTTGCACCTGCTAGTTGCACCTACTAGCTCCACCTACTAGCTCCCTTACTAGCTCCACCTACTAGCTTCACCTACTAGCTGCACCTACTAGCTCCACCTACTAGCTCCACCTACTAGCTCTCCCTACTAACTCCACCTACTAGTTCTCCCTACTAGATCCACCTACTAGCTCCACCTACTAGCTCCACCTACTAGCTCCCCTACTAACTCCACCTACTAGCTCCCCTACTAGCTCCACCTACTAGCTCCACCTACTAGCTCGCGCACCTCCTGACCTCACCTACTTTATTTACTAAGTGTTTTCTGATCTGTGTTTGAAAAAACAAGTGATTAACCAAACATCTTAATACATGTATTGGTTACTGCATGTGTTTCTCTTATATGCTTAGTGTTTAACATTATTTACTGCCACAACAAGAGAGAAAAAAAAAATAATTCAAATATAACACTATTTTAGAACTAATTACGGGAATAGACTTCACGCAAGTATTATTTAGGTCTAAGGCCTATCAACTTCACGAAGATCATTAAGTTGCATGTAGACTGTCAACCACTAGTCAAGAACACTCTAATTATCAGAACAAGCTTTACAGTAAATTCTCAGTGTATATACACTGAGAGTATTTCTATGTGCATACCCTGTAAATGCTTAACATCTGGTCGATAACTAAAACATGGAAGCTAATATTACATGCATAAATCTGAGGCTCATCTACCAATCATCGCTTTTGTTACAACACTATTTGTGTGGGCACACGAATTAATCATCACCAAATGCTGTTTACTATGTCGAGGAACTACCATACGTCTCTGTCGGGCATAATTCGCCTCAACATTAGTGTGACCAACTGTACAAATCAACAATCTTCATTAATATACCATTATAAATGAATAATACACATTTTAGTTACGGTATGCGGATGTGAGGCGAGAATGATGTATATAATGCTGTTGAAATCTTCCTGACTCAGGAGAGACACGGGTTCACAGTGAGGCTGACTGCTGCAGTCCTGATGATTCACAGGTCGGACTCAACAGTTTGACACACTTTGCTTTTTTACGAATATCACTCATACGCTGTGACTTACTGTAAATTTCACAGTTTCGTTTTACATACGTACTTTAAAGTTCTCTGTTATAGATAGACACTAGTCATACGTTTTTAATGTCTGGGAATGCCGACCATGTAAGTAATATATTCGTAATTATATTATTAAATCTCTGCAGATTTTATTTGTCAATACTTAAAAAGGCATAGAGTAGACGTCTAACAGCTGCTCATGGACAACGAATGGAAAATACGGAATACCACACATCATATACCAAGTTGTATCTTTCCAGCCACTACAGAGCATCATAATCTACAACAGTGTCTGGACTAGGTTCTCATGTATAGGTTAATCACTATTAATGAACTAACTATTTACGTTACTGTCGTTAATAAAGAGTTGTCCATCGTGTTTACCAAAAAAAATACCTTATTATGTTTGAGATAGTATATGTAATAATATCTCAGTGTTTGGAAATAAATCATTCAAAAGATGTAATTATAGTAACACACACAAGCAAACACTGCAGAATCTGTACTGATCACTAAGTCATTCCCTGCCCACCTTTCTCCACAGAATCTGTACTGATCACTAAGTTATTCTCTCCCTCAACTTTCTCCCAAGACATACACCAACAACAGCAGCTCCACCTGCTAGCTTGTGCACCACCTATATTTGATAGAAAAAATAGCTGGTTAGCTAAACATCTCCTTAATACATCCTTTTGTTATTGCATGCTTTTCTAACATAGTCTGCTAACCATCAGTCAAGAATCACTCGAATCTTTAAAATATACAGTTAAGTAAAATCTTACTGTATGTTCACTGAGAGCATTTATCTATGTATATATCCTGTGCATGCTTAACATCAGGTCCTTAACTAAAACATAGCAGGTGATATTATTTACAGAAATCTGCAGCTCATCTACCAATCATCGCTTTTGTTACAACAGTATTTGTTTATTGTGTCGAGGAGATGCCATCCGTCTCTGTCGGACATAATTCACCTCAACTTTAGTGTCACCGACTGTACAAATCTACAACCTTTATTAATATACAATTATAAACGAATAACAAACATTTTAGCTATAGTAAGTGAAGGTGAGGTTAGAATGACGTATATAATGCTTTTGAAATCTTGATAAACATAGGAAAGATGTTGGTCCACAGTGAGACAGACTACTGAAGTCCTGATGGGTCCCAGATCGAACTGATTCATGACCTTCGCAATTTCCTTATTCGAACATCTCTCATACGTTGTGACTTACTCTAAGGTAAAGTCACAGTTAGGTTTTACATACGTGTTTTAAAATTGTTTGTTATATATAGAAACTAGTCATATGTTTTTTTTAATGTCAATCAGAGCCAGACATGTTTGTAATATATATCTAATTATAGTTTTTGCAGAATATTTTTTTAATTACTTGGAAAGGCACAATAAAATGCACTATTCTAAGGCACAATAAAATACATTAATATAATTTAAATAAAAAAAATAACTATTACTTGAGCTTTATAGAAAATGAATGTTTTGGAAGCCACTTATCTCTCTCTCTCTCGTTATTTACACAGGACTTGACAAGGTTAAGGATCCCTAGCTTTATTGACAAGCTACATACAGTTTAAGGATCCCTAGCTTTATTGACAAGCTACATACAGTTTAAGGATCCCTAGCTTTATTGACAAGCTACATACAGTTTAAGGATCCCTAGCTTTATTGACAAGCTACATACAGTTTAAGGATCCCTAGCTTTATTGACAAGCTACATACAGTTTAAGGATCCCTAGCTTTATTGACAAGCTACATACAGTTTAAGGATCCCTAGCTTTATTGACAAGCTACATACAGTTTAAGGATTCCTAACTTTATTGACAAGCTACATACAGTTTAAGGATTCCTAACTTTATTGGCAAGCTAAGAGCTGTTACCTACATCAGCTCATTTGAAAGCATTTTTATTGTTATGAGACATACAAGTAGGGAACAGGATGAAGTTGGAGCCATCTGTTGGCCAGCATTTTCATCTGATCAACTGACTTTCTCTCGTTGACACCAAAATGCTGTATGACCGTGTTCCAGACTCGAGTGATCCTGGGTATAAATGATCTCAGATGCTTGCTGCCCGTCTTGTGGTGTAGAAGCTCATTTCTCACTGTCCTCGGAGTGGATCCAAGTGAGGTACTTTAACAATGTTGGCCTTGTACATAACAGTAAGGCCACCCACATCCCTCCTGTGTTGAAGGCTCTGCTGAAATGACAGATCTCTGTCTCTCTGTCTGTCTGTCTCTCTGTCTCTGTCTCTGTCTGTCTGTCTCTCTCTCTCTCTCTCTCTCTCTCTCTCTCTCTCTCTCTCTCTCTCTCTCTCTCTCTCTCTCTCTCTCTCTCTCTCTCTCTCGCTCACTCTGGGGTCTCCTTACACTTGGGTTCGCTAGAACACCTGCCACTTTTTCCATTATCTATATAACAATAATAATAATAATAAGTTAATAATAAAAATACCATTCATAATGATAATAATTATAATAATAATACTTATTATTGTTATTATTATTATTTATATATCTTGACTCGACTCCTTTAGTTCAAGAACCTCCCTTAAAGAACAACTCTGCCCATCTTAAGGCTTCTAGAAGTTTGCAATAAGGAAGGTTCTCTGAATTTTTTCAATAGCTGATTTTTATACTCCTTTAATCAAACCTTAAATATTTACATATGCGATAAAAAATAAGAATTTGCAATTCCCAAAATGCAAGTAATTATGTTTTAGCAATGCTTAATGTCTTTTATTTATTGATTAGATTTAGAGTAGCAATCTTCACTTATTAATGGTACCTTATTTAAACCATAAACTGCAACAATTTTGTTTAAAATACAAAGGCATAAAATAAATTATTTCAACAATAGCAGTTGAGTCCGAGTCGAGAATGATGTATATGAGGTTGAGTGAAACATAATCAACTCAAGAAACACTCGAGTACATAGTGAGGCTGAGTACTGGAGCCTTGATGGTGTCCAGCTAGAACTCATCTTCTGTACTGTTTCCTTTACAATTATTTTTTTTACAGGGTTTTTGACAAGGTTAGGTTAAGGATTCCTAACTTTGTTGACAAGCTAAGAGCTGTTATCTAAATCAGATCATTCAAAAGCCTTTTTTTTATTATTGTTGTGAGACATACAGATAGGAAACAGGATGAAGTTGGAGCCATCTGAGCGCCAACAATTTCATTTTATCAACTGATTTCATTTCGATGATGTAGTTATGCTGTAAGAACGTGTTCCAGACACGAGTCATCCTGGGAATAAATGATCTCCAATGAGGTGATGTTCTTGACAAGTGTACAGTCAGAGTGTAGCTGGTCTTTGCTGCCTGTCTTGCTGTGTAGAAGCTCACTTCTCACTATCCTCGGATTGGATCTATGCGTGATATCTTGACAATATTGGCCTTGTACATAACAGTAAGGCCACCCACATCCCTTTTGTGTTGAAGACTCTGCTTGGAATGACAGAACTATTCAGGTTGGATCCAGCCGAGATATGAGACGTCTTGCTCTGTTTTCTATTCTGTCAAGAAGTCGCAGATGAGAGGAATGGCAGGCAACCCAAGAAAGTGGAGCATATTCAAGGTGTGAGAGGACTTGTATGTCGTACAGAATCTTGTATCTTCTACTGTCCAGCAAATGTGAAATACGTCTAAGTGCTGTAAACTTCCTGGTCATTTTGTTTGCAGGATTTACAAAGTGGTTCTCATGATCAGTTTGGTGTCAGATTTCACCTCAAGGATATCAACTTCATCCCCGGGTACCAACACTGTTCCAAACATTCCACTACTCCAGCATTAACATCATGGTGCCAGAAACCATCATCATTTGTGTTTTCTCAGAGGCAAATGTTGCCTACCATCGTTTTCCCCAGGCTAATATAGCCGTAAACTGATGAGTGATGTAATTTAGAATAGCTGGCAATTAATCTCTCTCTCTCTCTCTCTCTCTCTCTCTCTCTCTCTCTCTCTCTCTCTCTCTCTCTCTCTATCTATCTATCTTTCTCCCTCCCTCTCTCTCTCTCTCTCTCTCTCTCTCTCTCTCTCTCTCTCTCTCTCTCTCTCTCTCTCTCTCTCTCTCTCTCTCTCTCTCTCTCTCTCTCTCTCTCTCTCTCTCTCTCTCTAACTAACTATCTATCTATCTTCCTCTCTTCCTGCTTACATTCTCCATTCCTTAGACTCTCACATATTTCTATCTTCCTCATTCTGTGCATATCTCAGTTACAATAAAACAACATGGCAGTAATTAACGAACACAGGTGAGATAAATCAGGTAGACAGGCAGGTGGAAGATTGAGACACTTATGCAACATATGGGAATCTTTATTAAGGAAACGTTTCGCCACACAGTGGCTTCATCAGTCCAATACAAAGCAGAAAGGTTAAGGAGAGGAGGAGTTTGAGGTAATCAGTCCCTCAGCCTGGAGTCGATGTGTTCAGTCCATCAATCTTGTAGAATGTACAGCATAGGGCCGTAGACGTGGCTTATATACTGTAGTCAGGTGAGGCGAAGCAGGAGGAGGCGGGGTCATAGTGGTACTATCCACTAGTCGAAGTAGGTTTATGTCCAAAGGTTGGACAAGTGTTGAAGAATTCTTTGGACGAAGACCTACTTCGACTAGTGGATAGTACCACTATGACCCCGCCTCCTCCTGCTTCGCCTCACTTGACTACAGTATATAAGCCACGTCTACGGCCCAATGCTGTACATTCTACAAGATTGATGGACTGAACACATCGACTCCAGGCTGAGGGACTGATTACCTCAAACTCCTCCTCTCCTTACACCTTTCTGCTTTGTATTGGACTGATGAAGCCACTGTGTGGCGAAACGTTTCCTTAATAAAGATTCCCATATGTTGCATAAGTGTCTCAATCTTTAACTCGTCAGTTTTTCAAACCATTCATCACAGCCAGCAGGTGTTGTGGAAGGTAACACTCATGGCGACCGCCATTTTTAAATCACATAAGACTGCTCCTGGAGAATCACTGTTTTTTTGTAGTTGTTATTATCGTTAGTGTGGCATGCAAAGAGTACGTAACCTTTATTCGGCGCATGTATACACCCTCATTGAAATGCTATCTCCCCCAACCAACGAACCAGTACTAAGGGTCGAATGATGGGGCCCCATAGTTCGATCAGTACCAAGGTTCAGCCAATGAGAAAGTGGGTCTGGCAATCGTGGAGGTGTTGTGGTCACCACCCACCTGTCTGCCCTTGTCATTTCCATTCTAGAGCTGGTTGAGCTTGGTTGTCCATTCTGTCTCCAGGCTGTGTCATGGCCTTTAATTTAACAGTGTTGTACATATACATTTCCAACTGTATATAGTGTACATAAGTGTAAATACTTATTATCGCTCTTGGTGAAGGAAAATATAATTCAAAGTCATACAGCTGTGTTTGTTTTGGCTGGGTTGTAATAGTTGGTCTTGCTATTATGTAGTGGTTGTTTTAGGGTGATAGGATCAATATCAACTTTAAAATAAAATTTAGATTGTCGTTTGATTTTGTTTAATAAAGAAATAGTTGTTTAATGTTGGTACAGCGTGGAGGTTAGAGGCAGTTGAAGAAGCAACGAGACGAGGCAGCAAGAAACGGAAATTTACAGGTACTCAGTCAAACTTATCTAGAGAAGAGGTTGGACTCCAGGAGAAGATAGTCGTATCTTTCAAAACTTACATGACTTGCAAGAATGTACATAGATGAGTAGGCCTACTTCACTTTCATCAAACTCAGGAATAATGTCAAATACAAATGGCGACAATGAGAAAAGAAACGAATTTGACCTTTAGAGATGTGGATTAATATAATACAACAATATAAATTAAAGTCATTGTGAGGAATACGTATTGTATTCGTCAGTAGATGTATTAACTGATCAATATCCGTTTGAGTAAATAAAATAGTTATTTAACGTAGAGGTCTTACTGCTCTCTCCTCATCTTCATTCTAAAGACTCGTCTTGATGCTAATAAAAATGTCTGGATCAGAGGAATTAAATGAACACTTTTCAAAATCGAGTTTTCTTTTAGTTTCAACGTTTACCATAACAAACTCAATTAAATGTTGAACATTGCATGTATAACAAGTGTTTATTCTCCCAAGTTGGAGGATGACTAAGAAACCTCTCATCTGTGTGTGTGTGTGTGTGTGTGTGTGTACTCACCTAGTTGAGGTTGCGGGGGTCGAGTCCAAGCTCCTGGCCCCGCCTCTTCACTGATCGCTACTAGGTCACTCTCCCTGAGCCGTGAGCTTTATCATACCTCTGTTTAAAGCTATGTATGGATCCTGCCTCCACTACATCGCTTCCCAAACTATTCCACTTACTGACTACTCTGTGGCTGAAGAAATACTTCCTAACATCCCTGTGATTCATCTGTGTCTTCAGCTTCCAACTGTGTCCCCTTGTTTATGTGTCCAATCTCTGGAACATCCTGTCTTTGTCCACCTTGTCAATTCCTCTCAGTATTTTGTATGTTGTTATCATGTCCCCCCTATCTCTCCTGTCCTCCAGTGTCGTCAGGTTGATTTCCCTTAACCTCTCCTCGTAGGACATACCTCTTAGCTCTGGGACTAGTCTTGTTGCAAACCTTTTCACTTTCTCTAGTTTCTTCACGTGCTTGGCTAGGTGTGGGTTCCAAACTGGTGCCGCATATTGTGTGTGTGTGTGTGTGTGTGTGTGTGTGTGTGTGTGTGTGTGTGTGTGTGTGTGTGTGTGTGTGTGTGTGTGTGTGTGTGTGTCATTGTGTGTGTGTGTGTGTGTGTACTCACCTAATTGTACTCACCTAATTGTGGTTGCAGGGGTCGAGACTCAGCTCCTGGCCCCGCCTCTTCACTGATCGCTACTGGGTCCTCTCTCTCTCTGCTTCCTGAGCTTTGTCATACCTCTTCTTAAAACTATGTATGGTTCCTGCCTCCACTACTTCACTTGCTAGGCTATTACACTTGCTGACAACTCTATGACTGAAGAAATACTTCCTAACGTCCCTGTGACTCGTCTGAGTCTTCAGCTTCCAGTTGTGACCCCTTGTCCCTGAGTCCCCTCTCTGGAACATCCTATCTCTGTCCACCTTGTCTATTCCCCACAGTATCTTGTATGTCGTTATCATGTCTCCCCTGACCCTCCTGTCCTCCAGTGTCGTCAGTCCGATTTCCCTTAACGTTTCCTCGTACGACATTCCCCTGAGCTCTGGGACTAGCCTTGTTGCAAACCTTTGTACTTTCTCTAACTTCTTGACGTGCTTGACCAGGTGTGGGTTCCAGACTGGTGCTGCATACTCCAGTATGGGCCTAACATACACAGTGTACAATGTCTTGAACGATTCCTTATTAAGGTATCGGAACGCTATTCTCAGGTTTGCCAGGTGCCCGTATGCTGCAGCGGTTATTTGGTTGATGTGTGCCTCCGGTGATGTGCTCGGTGTTATGGTCACCCCAAGGTCTTTCTCCCTGAGTGAGGTCTGTAGTCTTTGTCCACCTAGCCTATACTCTGTCTGCGGTCTTCTTTGCCCCTCCCCAATCTTCATGACTTTGCATTTGGCTGGATTGAATTAGAGAAGCCAGTTACGGGACCACATGTCCAGCCTGTCCAGGTCTCTTTGCAGTCCTGCCTCATCTTCGTCTGATTTAATTCTTCTCATCAACTTCACGTCATCTGCGAACAGGGACACTTCAGAGTCTATTCCTTCCATTATGTCGTTCACATATATCAAAAATAGCACTGGTCCTAGAACTGACCTCTGTGGGACCCCGCTCGTAACAGGCGCCCACTGTGATACCTCTTCACGTACCATGACTCGTTGCTGCCTCCCTGTCAGGTATTCCCTTATCCATTGCAGTGCCCTCCCTTTTACATGCGCCTGATCCTCCAGCTTTTGCACTAATCTCTTGTGGGGAACTGTGTCAAAGGCCTTCCTGCAGTCTAGGAAAACGCAATCTACCCACCCCTCTCTCTCGTGTCTTACTTCTGTTACCTTGTCATAAAACTCCAGGAGGTTTGTGATACAAGATTTGCCTTCCATGAACCCATGCTGGTTTTCATTTATAATCTTGTTCCTTTCCAGGTGTTCGACCACTCTCCTCCTGATAATCTTCTCCAAGACTTTGCACACAATACATGTCAGCGACACAGGTCTGTAGTTTAGTGCCTCGTTTCTGTTTCCTTTTTTAAATATGGGGACTACATTAGCTGTGTGTGTGTGTGTGTACTCACCTAATTGTACTCACCTAATTGTGGTTGCAGGGGTCGAGACTCAGCTCCTAGCCCCGCCTCTTCACTGATCGCTACTGGATCCTCTCTCTCTCTCTGCTTCCTGAGCTTTGTTATATCTCTTCTTAAAACTATGTATGGTTCCTGCCTCCACTACTTCACTTGCTAGGTTATTCCACTTGCTGACAACTCTATGACTGAAGAAATACTTCCAAACGTCCCTGTGACTCGTCTGAGTCTTCAGCTTCCAGTTGTGACCCCTTGTCCCTGTGTCCCCTCTCTGGAACATCCTATCTCTGTCCACCTTTTCTATTCCCTGCAGTATCTTGTAAGTCGTTATCATGTCTCCCCTTACCCTTCTGTCCTCCAGTGTCGTCAGTCCGATTTCCCTTAACCTTTCCTCGTACGACATTCCCTTGAGCTCTGCCTCGTTTCTGTTTCCTTTCTTAAATATGGGGATTACATTAGCTGTCTTCCATTTCTCAGGTAGTTGCCCAGTTTCATGGGATATGTTGAAGATTGTGGTTAGAGGCACACACAGCATCTCTGCTCCTTCTCTAAGGACCCATGGGGAGATATTGTCCGGTCCCATCGCCTTTGAGGTGTCAAGGTCACTTAAGAGCTTCTTCACCTCCTCCTCAGTTGTTCGTATGTCATCCAACACTTGTTGGTATATTCCCTCTTGATGTTCCCTTCTGTGCTGTCTTCCCACAGCCCTGTGTGTGTATATGTGTGTATGTGTGTGTGTGTGTATGTGTGTGTGTGTGTATGTGTGTGTGTGTGTGTATGTGTGTGTGTGTGTGTGTGTGTGTGTGTGTGTGTGTGTATGTGTGTACTCACCTCACCTAATTGTACTCACCTAATTGTGGTTGCAGGGGTCGAGACTCAGCTCCTGGCCTCGCCTCTTCACTGATCGCTACTAGGTCCTCTCCCTCTCTGCTTCCTGAGCTATCTCATACCTCTTCTTAAAACTATGTATGGTTCCTGCCTCCACTACTTCACGTGCTAGGCTATTCCACTTCCTGACACTCTATAACTGAAGAAATACTTCCTAACGTCCCTGTGACTCGTCTGAGTCTTCAGCTTCCAGTTGTGACCCCTTGTTTCTGTGTCCCCTCTCTGGAAGATCCTATCTTTGTCCACCTTGTCTATTCCCCGCAGAATTTTGTATGTCGTTATCATGTCTCCCCTGACCCTTCTGTCCTCCAGTGTCGTCAGTCCGATTTCCCTCAACCTTTCCTCGTACGACATTCCCCTGAGCTCTGGGACTAGCCTTGTTGCAAACCTTTGTACTTTCTCTAACTTCTTGACGTGCTTGACCAGGTGTGGGTTCCAGACTGGTGCTGCATACTCCAGTATGGGCCTAACATACACAGTGTACAGTGTCTTGAACGATTCCTTATTAAGGTATCGGAACGCTATTCTCAGGTTTGCCAGGTGCCCGTATGCTGCAGCAGTTATTTGGTTGATGTGTGCCTCCGGTGATGTGCTCGGTGTTATGGTCACCCCAAGGTCTTTCTCCCTGAGTGAGGTCTGTAGTCTTTGTCCACCTAGCCTATACTCTGTCTGCGGTCTTCTTTGCCCCTACCCAATCTTCATGACTTTGCATATGGCAGGGTTGAATTCGAGAAGCCAGTTTCTGGACCACATGTCCAGCCTGTCCAGGTCTCTTTGCAGTTCTGCCTCATCCTCATCTGATTTAATTCTTCTCATCAGCTTCACATCATCTGCGAATAGGGACACTTCAGAGTCTATTCCTTCCATCATGTCGTTCGCATGTATCAAAAATAGCACTGGTCCTAGAACTGACCCATGTGGGACCCCGCTCGTCACAGGCGCCCACTGTGATACCTCTTCACGTACCATGACTCGTTGTTGCCTCCCTGTCAGGTATTCCCTGATCCATTGCAGTGCCCTCCCTGTTATATGTGCATGATCCTCCAGCTTCTGCACTAATCTCTTGTGGGGAACTGTGTCAAAGGCCTTCCTGCATTCTAGGAAAATGCAATCAACCCACCTCTCTCTCTCGTGTCTTACTTCTGTTACCTTGTCATAAAACTCCAGAAGGTTTGTGACACAGGATTTGCCTTCCATGAACCCATGCTGGTTTTCATTTATAATCTTGTTCCGTTCCAGGTGCTCCACCACTCTCCTCCTGATAATCTTCTCCATGGCTTTGCACACAATACATGTCAGAGACACAGGTCTGTAGTTTAGTGCCTCATTTCTGTTTGCTTTCTTAAATATGGGGACTACATTTGCTGTCTTCCATTTCTCAGGTAGTTGCCCAGTTTCAAGGGATGTGTTGAAGATTGTGGTTAGGGGCATGCACAGCATCTCTGCTCCTTCTCTAAGGACTCACGGGGAGATGTTGTCCGGTCCCATCGCTATTGAGGTATCAAGGTCACTTAGCACCTTCTGCACCTCCTCCTCGGTTGTTCGTATGTCATCCTACACTTGTTGGTATATTCCCTCTTGATGCTGCCTTCTGTGCTGTCTTCCCAGAGCCCTTCCTGTCTCTACTGTAAAAACTTCCTTAAATCTCATGTTTAGCTCCTCACATACCTCCTGATCATTTCTTGTGATTTCTCCACCTTCTGTCCTCAGTCTGATCACCTGGTCTTTGACTGTTGTCTTCTTCCTGATGTGGCTATACAACAGTTTCGGGTCAGTCTTGATTTTCGATGCAATGTTATTTTCATACTGTCGCTGGGCCTCCCTCCTTACCTGTGCATACTCGTTCCTGGCTCTGCGACTAATCTCCCTATTTTCATGTGTTCTCTGCCTTCTGTAATTTTTCCATTCTCTATTGCACTTTGTTTTTGCGTCCTTACACCATCGGGTAAACCAGGGGCTCGTTCTGGTCTTCCCATTGATTCTGTTGCCCTTGGGAATAAAGCTTTCCACTGCTTCCTTGCATTTTGTTGTTACATATTCCATCATTTCATTTACTGGCTTTCCTGCCAGTTCTCTGTCCCACGGAACCTCCTGCAGGAAGCTCCTCAACCCTATGTAGTCCCCTCTTTTAGAGTCTGGCTTTTCCCATTCAACTCCTGTTACTCTCTCCATTTGCAACTCTACTATGTATTCAAAGCACAGAACCACGTGGTCACTAGCTCCTAGGGGACTCTCATATGTGATGTCCTCAATGTCTGAACTGCCCAGGGTGAGCACAAGGTCCAATCTTGCTGGTTCATCCTCCCCTCTCACTCTGGTAGTGTCCTTAACATGTTGGTGCATGAGGTTTTCCAGCACCACATCCAACATCTTGGCTCTCCATGTTTTGGGACCCTTATGTGGCTCCTGGTTTTCCCAGTCAATCTCCCTGTGGTTAAAATCCCTCATAACCAGAAATTTTGCTCTGCTGGAGTGAGCTCTTCTTGCCACCTCAGCAAGTATGTCCAACATTGCTCTGTTGCTCTCTTCATATTCCTCTCTTGGCCTCTTGCAGTTCTGTGGTGGATTATACATCACTGCAATGACCACCTTGTGCTCCCCAGACTGAAGTGTACCTACTATGTAGCCCCTTTCTCCTGTCTCGTCTATGCCTCCCATTTTCTCGAATTTCCATCGGTTTTTACGAGCAGAGCAACCCCTCCTCCCCCTCTGCCCCTTCTATCTTTCCTCATGATCTGGTATCCTGGTGGGAAGATTGCATCTGTTATTGTCTCTGTGAGTTTTGTTTCTGTAACTGCTATGATGTCTGGGGACTTCTCATTGATTCTTTCTTGTCATTCCTCATATTTATTCGTTAATCCATCTGCATTTTTGTAACAAACCTTCAACTTCTGTTCTAATACTGTAACTGTGGCCCTGGGGGAATACTGGGGTTGGGAGAGCAGGAGTCCTGGTGGGGGCCTGTGGGTGGTTGCAGTGGAGGTGGAGGAAGAGCTTCCATAGGGGGTTGCTGTAGGGGTAGGGTTCGTGGTGCAGGGGTTGGGAACAGAGGGATCTGTGTGTGATGGTTGGTTTGGATTGTTCAGTTACCTTGGGGGTGTCGTGGCTGGAGTCCTTCTGCAGGTGTTTCTGGGGGGTGTGCTTGTCCTTCCACCTGTTCCTGGGTTATT
>NW_027198706.1:0-40702 GCF_038502225.1 Cherax quadricarinatus
GGTTACAGGTGCATTATTGCTTTATTTTCCTTAGATATAACACTAGTTTCCTAGGTAGTAGGTTGGTAGACAGCAACTGCCCAGGGAGGTACCACTGTCCTGCCAAGTGAGTGTAAAATGAAAGCCTGTAATTGTTTTACATGATGGTAGGATTGCTGGTCTTTTTTCTGTCTCAAACATGCAAGATTTCAGGTACGTCTTGCTACTTCTACTCACACTACACAAGCATGTATACACATGGGTTTTCTTCTATTTTCTTACTAGTTCTTGTTCTTGTTTATTTCTTATCTCCATGCGGAAGTGGAACAGAATTCTTCCTCTAAGCCATGAATTTTGTAAGAAGTGACTAACATGCTGGGAGCAAGGTACTAGTAACCCCTTCTCCTGTATACAATACTAAAGTTAAAAAGAGAAACTTTTGTTTTTCTTTTTGGGCCACCCTGCCTCAGTGGGATGTGGCCAGTTTGATGAAAGATGATGATGATAACACTAGTTTACATTCCACAGATCCTAAGTTAGTTATTAAAGATTATCAAGTGATAAAATATGTAGTGGTATAAAAAGACAAAGGAACATGGCATTATTGTAAAAACAGGAGGAAGACTATTATGCCTCTCTCTCTCTCCAACTACCACAAATTGTGGCAACAACCCTTAATATACACAATCATTTGATCCATCTCTGGTTTGTATATATTAACATACCGTTCATATTTTTGTAGGCATTGCTTTCCCATCACCAAAGCACTGCATGACCCTTGCAGGTTCAGCACTTACTTATGATCATAATAATAATTTCCTATCATTTATGTGAATTTATATAAGGGGAAAAAATGGGTGATTTTTCTAAAATGTAACTCGGTTAAGCAGGAACTACCTGTACTTTGAAACATAAATGGCCCCTCAAGGGAGGTTCCTTGATACTGGTGAGGAGCTCTTGATCTAGGGAATTGAATCTGCATTCCAGTTCCCTGAATTGAGCCTGAATACCTTCTAGACAGCAGCGGCAGCAGCAACCTCCAAGCTCCGTACTTTTCTCCAACTATCAGAGCCACCAATGCTCCTATGATGACCTAGTTACAAGCAAAACTGCACTACCCAACGTAGCACCCAGAATGACCAAAGATTACCAACAGTGAAACCTACAAATCGAAAATAATAGAGATCAAAGGAAGACTGCCCACAAACCGAAAGCAACACCCCGCTGCCAGCCGAACAACGTAACCCTAAGCTTTGTATAACTACAACTTCTTCTTAACTACAACAATTCCTGTAGTATTATGAGGCGCAATCTAAGAGGAAACAGCACCAAGGCCAGCAAGAAAACACCGAAAAATCAACTATTCAACAAGTGTAGCCAGGAGGACGCCGGCCCAGCAACCACCCCACTCACCACCGCTCAAGGCGACACCACAACAATAACAACAAACATGGCTGCCACCAGCCCATCCTCCCCTCTCTTCCCCGGATTCAACCTACCAAGTAGTCTCTCAGGTATGACCAACGATCCAGATACCCTAAAGACATGCATCTCCACCTTAGTTATTGAAAATATGAATCTTCGAGAGACACTAACAAAACAAGACACCAGGATGACACAACTCGAGAACAAAATCCTCAGTCTTGAACAAAAGTTATCAACACCAGGAATGACTAACTGTGACAAGACCATCCAAACAGTCATAGATAGCCATACCCAACAAATAATATCTCTTAATACAAAGGTTGAAGAAGCAGTAAAAGAATGGAAGAACAACTTAGATAACCAGTTCAGTGACTACTTTGCTCTCCAAGAAGATAAAACTGAGCAAGATAAACTATCGGACGCAGTAATAGTTAACAGTCCACTTTTTCCCAGTGATATGAACCAAACAAACAGTAAAGAAATTACTCTGCAGATCATAAAGGACCAAACAAGTGTTATTGTACCAGAGTCAGAAATAAAAGAAGCCAGGTTACTAGGATCCCATGGTAGAAAAAGTGTTATGCTTAGATTCCACTCACATGACAGGAAAAAAGACTTAATTATTGCATCTATTAAAGTAAAGAAAGAGGTATACATAAACGAGTGTCTTACCAAAAAACGTCAGAACCTCCTGTATAGAGTCAGAAAACTTAAGCGGGAGAATAATGACACAATACACCAATGCTTCACACGGGATGGGAAAATTCTAGTTAGGAAAACAAATGTAGGTCAACTGTACACAATCACGAACGAGAATGATCTATCACGATTTCTCAGGGATACTAATCTTACAGAGAATAACTAAACAATGTCCAACCTAAAAGCCTACGTAATGTAGTGTATGTTTTGCTCCATTATTGTTCAAATTTCGTAGTACAATCTCTTAGTAATTAAATAATCAACTACCTCATTTTGTGATTTTACTAGTAAGCATAAGTCACCTTATCTAATTTTCTTATTTACTATTGTTTGCTTAAATATTAGCTGAATTGATACTTTCTCTGTCCATATTACTACCTCATATTTTTTTAAATACTATCAATTGATATTACTTACTAAAATTAATAATTACCATTTTTACTATCAATACAATTTACTCTTAACATTTTTGACATCATTTAATAACCATTACTTGTCTAATTACCTTAACCTGTTTTAATACCACATTTACTATCTTAGAGTACTCTTAATTACCTTGTACTGCCAAATAACCTCAAGTATAACTACCAGTGCAATATTGAATGAAATAAACATTACTTTTTCACTTTTTTTGTAATCATTATTACTTACTAAAATTTTATTAAACACCATATTTACTACCAGTCAATTTTACTTTTGTACATTAATCATTATTTTATACTTCCCATAACATTTTGTTGCCAAATTTCCAAGTTTGTATATTCAACTCCAACCTTTATATTATCCTTTGTACCTGTGTACCTGTCTACCTGTCTACCATCTTACTATCATATTATAACCAAGACATTGCCATTGTTATTTTTTACTTATTATTCTTTTGGTACTTTAATTTGTGAATTTTATTTTGTCAATTTAAATCTAGTTATACTCTTGATCTTGTCAACAACCTATACCAGACCCTAGTGCAATTGCAAGTACCATTTCAATTTGTATTTTTATATTATAAGTTTATATTATAAGTCCTACTCTAAGATTGTTTTCATATCTTAGTGACTATATTGTGTGTGCAATTAGTGTATATTTCAATTATATTATTGTTCAAGGCCCTTAACTATCTTTTGCTAACTAGTACCAACTACCTCATATATTTTTTTTTCTACTTTTTTTTTATTCTTTTGCTACCTTAACTTGTATATTTTATCTTGTCAATTTAAATCTAGTTATACTCTAATTCTTGTAAACAACTTATATAACACCTTAGTGCAATTACAATTGAGAGTCTTGTGCCTTTTTTATATCATTAGATTAAACTCAGTTGTACTATAGCTCATTCTAGCTCAATACATAGTCAATACCAAATTCATTATATTAGACCATAGTGTAATTACTAGTGAGAGTCTGGTGCTATTTTTAATTTGTATTTTTATATTATTAGATTAAACCTAGTTGTACTATAGCTCATTCTAGCTCAATACATAGACTATACCAAAGTCATTACATTAGACCTTAGTGCAATTACAAGTGAGAGTCTTGTGCTATTTTTAATTTGTATTTTTATATTATTAGTTTATACCTAGTTGTACTTTAGCTCATTCCAGCACAACACATAGACAACACCAACTCCATTATGTGTATTAGTGACTATACTCTACATGACCAAAATGCTATAGCTATATACTTGTCCAAACTTCCCACCACTACAGATATCAGTACTAAAACTCAACACACAACTCAGGATATAAATAACCATAATTTAAACCTAGAAGATGATTGATCACGTTGACCCTGATCTAAACCTCCATAATCTGACACACAATCAAAACCTATTGGAAAGTAACTGCCTTTACTACACAGCATCACAAGCCAGCACTATCCTAAACAATGCTAAAAGTCTATCAGTACTTAACTACAACATCAGGTCCTTAAGCAAACACTATGATGACCTCCTGGCACTCCTTGAATCACTAAAGACACCCTTCTCCTGCATTATTCTTACTGAGACCTGGCTTAAGCAGGACACAATAGATATCTACCCTCTACCAGGATACACAGCAATCCACAACTGCAGACCATACCAAGTTGGGGGTGGTATTGCAATCTATTACTCTAACCAATTATCTTGTATTAGCACCACTTGCTTTAGTGATGAATATGGAGAATACATTTTTGCTAATTTTACTGTAAAAAACCTTAAGACGCCTATAACAATCGGTGCCATTTACCGGATACCCCACACAAACATCCCAAATTTCAGTGAGAAATTAAAGGCACTAATAACAAACAGACAAATGAATAAGCACCACCTTCTCTTAGCTGGAGACTTCAACATCAACCTTGGCCTACTAGATGATCAGCCTGTAACTGATTTCATCAACAATATGAACAACACACTTCTCATACCAACAATAACTAAACCAACCAGGCTCACTGAAACAAGTGCAACCATAATAGACCACATATGGACCAATATACTAGCCCCCCTTAAATCAGGGATAATCACAGATAGCACTACAGACCACTACCCTACCTTCCTCTTGACAAACATTAGTAAACCACCACTTGAATACAACAAAGTTTCATTTAGACTCCATGATGAGGCCTCAATAAGGAAGTTCACAGCTGACCTAGAGACTGTTGACTGGCCTACAGAATTCTCCAAGGCCAATGGTATTGATGACTGGACAGACATTTTTCTTAACAAATTACTTAGACTATACAACAAACATTGTCCTATAAAAACGAAACAGATCACAAACAAACGGCTTGGTTGCCCATGGCTAACCAGCACCATTCTGAAATCCATTGATAAGAAACACCAATATGAAAAGCAATATAGACAGGGCTTAATACACAAAGATATTCTTAAACACTATTCATCAGTCCTCACCAAAGTAATAAAGAAAGCCAAACAACTATACTACTCCAGTAGATTCACTGACACAAGAGGAGATATAAAAAAGACCTGGAAAACACTCTCTCAGATTCTAGGGACCCACAAACTGAAAAAAAACAAGAATATTGTCCTAACTAAACCTAATGAAACACCACTGCATCCCACTGACACAGCTAACAAGATAAACGACTTCTTCTCAACCATAGGTTCTAATCTCGCCAATAAAATCCCACGTACCAATGCCCATGCCGGGGACTACCTAGATGGGAATTTCCCAAATTCCTTCTATCTTGCTCCAACTGAGCCCACGGAAGTCACCGAGATTATAAAGTCACTTAAAAATAACTCAGGGAATCTGTCTCATGTCCCACCATTATTGTACAAGAGAGCGGCCCATGTCCTCTCGCATGCTATCTCATTACTTTTTAACAAGTCACTAGAAACTAGCACCTTCCCGAAACTACTCAAGACGGCAAGGGTTACACCAATACATAAAGGTGGTGACCCTACAGATTTAAACAACTATAGGCCAATATCAAACTTACCATTGCTATCCAAAATCTTTGAGAAACTCGTGCACAGGAGACTATATTCATTTATAACGGCACAAAACATACTCAACCCCTGCCAATTTGGATTCAGGAAAAATAAAAGCACTAACGATGCAATCATAAAAATGCTAGATCTGCTTTACACAGCATTGGAAAATAAGGAATATCCACTAGGAATTTTTATTGACCTAAGAAAAGCTTTTGACACAGTAGACCACGGCATCCTACTCCACAAACTTGACCATTATGGTATAAGAGGCCATGCGCTTGCATATTTCAAATCTTACCTTACTAATAGGTATCAGTATGTCACCATTAAAGACACAGCATCAACAACACAGCCACTTGATACTGGAGTTCCGCAGGGAAGTGTCCTTGGTCCCCTGCTCTTCCTCATATACATCAATGATCTTCCAAACGTATCTCAACACCTGAACCCCATTCTCTTTGCTGACGACACGACTTATGTCATCTCTCACCCTAATCTTGCCACCCTCAACACCATTGTTAATGAGGAGCTGATCAAAATATCGACTTGGATGACAGCCAATAAACTTACGCTTAACACTGACAAAACCTACTACATTATGTTTGGTAGCAGAGCAGGAGATGCGCAAATTAACATTAAGATCGACAACACTCTAATTGCCAGGCATAATGAGGGCAAATTCCTAGGCCTATACCTCGACAACAACCTGAACTTCAGCACCCATATCCAACACATAACCAAAAAAGTATCCAAAACGGTTGGGATCCTCTCCAAGATACGATACTACGTGCCGCAAACTGCCCTTCTCACACTATACCATTCACTTATATATCCATACCTCACCTATGCTATCTGTGCTTGGGGTTCAACTGCAGCAACACACCTAAAGCCAATAATAACCCAACAAAAAGCCGCAGTAAGAATAATCACTAAATCCCATCCCTGGCAACACCCCCCCCACTCTTCATAGATCTAAACTTACTCCCTGTTCAGTACATCCACACTTACTACTGTGCAATCTACATCTACAGGACCTTAAATTCCAATATTAACCTTGACCTAAAACGCTTTCTTGATAGTTGTGACAGAACCCACAGGCACAACACCAGACACAAACATCTCTATGACATTCCCCGTGTCCGACTAAACCTTTACAAAAATTCAATGTATGTCAAAGGCCCTAAAATCTGGAACACCCTACCTGAAAATTCTAAAACTGCAGACACATTCATCACCTTCAAAACTACCATCAGAAAACATCTTATCTCCCTGATACACCCTGTCAACTAATTACACGAATACCACCTGGTGGTTCACACTTACACTCACTCACCCATTTGACCATAAACAGAAATATCAATCTCAATCTCAAAATAATGAATCTTAACTAGTCATAAGTTGGCCTGTGATACTCCAATACTGAAACTATGTATAGTGCCAAAACAAAAGCATTCACATTGCTAAACTCACAAACTAGTATTTAGTCACTTAGCCATAATACCAACTTACCTCATAATTTTGTAATATTTTAAACTTAAGATTTAATTTAAGTCTGCCCGAAATGCCTAGCCATGCTAGGTGTTCTAGTGGTACACTCTGTAATTATTATTTTACTACATGTAAACCACACAATAACCAAATTCTGTAAACTCAGCATTGTAATCCTTATAGAGAATAAACTTTGAATTTGAATTTGAATTCAACTTCTTCACCCAAGGAGACCATCTCTTCTTCCTTCTTTTTTTCCAACATTTCAATTTCTTCTGCCTTTCCTTCATCCTCATAGTCTTCCTCTTCTAGAAAAGCTATGTCATCTTCGAGGTCATACTCGGTTGGGTAACTGAGGTCAACATCTGTCCAAGGCTCCGGAAAATCATAGGCATCATAGTCATCGGCAGTGAGGTTGTAATGGGTTAGGTTTCTGTAGAAGGACCCATCACCAAAGGATGCAAGGAAGGTGTTAGTGGAAGTATTCAATGATGAAATGTGAAAAGTAGGACTGGTATAATGGAAATGGAGGATGAAAGGGAATTAGTAAGATGAGGTAAAGGAGAAAATAAAAAGGAGCAAAAAAAAAAAAAAAAAGAATGGAGGAAGGAAGTGTAGGAGACTGTTATATTAGGTTTATTATTAGTAAAGCAGCAAGGGTCAATATTTCTATTATACAGCATAAGCAAGTCCTACTTTTGAGCAAAGTATGTTAGTAGCACTGACATTAATTTATATTTGAAGAAGTTTCTTAAATATAAAGATGCACACCCTCAAACTATCAAAATGCTTTTAAAAATAATCATGCAAAAAATATATAAAAACTGTTATATGTAGTAAAATACCCACTCTAACATCTATGCTTCGATACTGTTTTTATCCCCCTCGAGCTGAGTTTGTGTTTACACCTTCGATAATATTAACGTACCATATTCAACCTTCTGATCTCTGAAGTTTACAGCGTCAATATTCTTATTAACCTACTTGCCCTTCTGTCAACTTCAAATATCACTTTGGTCTCCATAACTTTGTGCCATTCATACAAAAGTGGGAGCTAATGTCAATACAGTATTAAAAAGACCCTTTGGCTGCTGCAAGTTAAAAGTTCATGACAGCTGGATAAAGTACTTATATCACAATAATCATCAAGATAAGTTAATCATGTACTAGTTAATGGCAGTAAAAGTGTTGTTTGTTAATTAAGAATTTCCAATATGTAGCTAAACTGAGGATACTCTGAGCCATTAAAGTTTTGATACATTAGTGATAAAACTGCCACCAACAAAGTGCAAGATGATGATGTTCAGCATGAAGCAAGGGGAAATTGGGCATTTTAATGAATGAATCCCAGAATTATAAGTACCATACCTAAGATTAAAACAAGGCATATATGGACACATTTTTATGTATGAACCTACAAACATCCCTTCTGGTAATCACTTACATTCTGTACACCATGTTAGGGAACTTAAGGAAGGTCTTGCCATCAAACTTGACTGGTTTCATCATCTGCTCTTCATCAACACCTAAGAAAGTATAGTTATGATTATAAGAATTGCTGGGCATATATTTATTGGTGATGCATATGTTGTAATATGGTTTTTAGGCAAAACTGGTCAAACAAGGTGAAAAATTTCTGCTCTGATATTTTTTTTGTGAATTAGTCAAGTATAAAAAATTTTAAGTTTTTGGACAAAAACTAACCTAAACTTGTTTAACCCTTTGAGAGTTGAGACCCTTGCTGGCAAACCTGCTACCAGGGTCGAAGAATTAAAAAAAAAATCTTATGAAATGATAGAGAATTTTTTCCTGAAGGTAATGAAACCAAAAGAACAAAATTTGATGGAAAACTTGTAGAATTACGCTCTCGCAAATTTGGCGATATTTATGCATCAGCGATTTCGCCCATTTTGAGTCCTATTTTGGGCCAATTCCAATGTTCCAGTCAACCAAACTCATAGCTGTTTAGCTAGAACTCCTTTTATTCTATCAATTGAGTACAAGAAACTGCCCATTTACCTATTTCAACTACCCAATAAAATCAGAAATTACTAATTTGGCCAATTTCATACAGAATTCAAGAAAGGCCAATTTCAAAACAGGGGCCAGAATAAATAGTGTAGATATTCCTGGCACTACAATAACATTTTCTCTGTCCATTACTCACGTCTTCAGTCCCCTCTTACATTATGCTTGCTTTTCATTTTGAATTTTTATTCGCACAACAAATAGAAGATTTACTGTTATTCATACTACTGCATAATGGTAATAATTGTATAAATAATGTCAGTGCATTTGTGAATGCATATTAGACTGGCCAGTTGACGTGTATTGGACACATGACGTGTTTTGTTTACTAGTGAACATCAGAAAAATCAAACTTTTCTGCTACTTTGAGTTCAGTTTCAAACTATGTACTTTTAGTCTATAAACCATCTCTATTTCTGTAATATATCTTCCATTCTATCAAATGAGACCGAGAATATAACCATAAAAACCATAGGAAAATACAGTACAAAGTCACTGTTTTACACCAAAAACAGCTTTCTCCTGCAAGATTGGAAGCCGCTAGAATTTTGGCATAGTTTTACGGGACCAACCCTGGCTTCAAAGCCATAATTTTATGGGACCGACCCCAGAAAGGCTAAATTAACATTTGTCATCCTAAATTTAGTTAGAATTATTTAACATCAATGAAATATAATTTGTAATATCATTGCAACAATGAATTTATGCTTTGTTTAGCATGCAATTATTCTGTATAAGCAAAGAGACAAGTTCTATAAAAAAAAAAGACGATCAGTGATAGTATACTGTAATGTCAATTTTAGGAATTTAAAAGTAGTCTTGGTGTAACGTAGTCCTGATGCTCCTGGAGTTTACCTGGAGAGAGCTCCGGGGGTCAACGCTCCCGCGGCCTGGTCTGTGACCAGGCCTCATGGTGGATCAGGGCCTGATCAACCAGGCTGTTACTGCTAGCTGCATGCAATTTATTTATTTATTAATTTGAAAATGATACAGAGAAGTACATAGGAATATAATTATTAAAGTGCAACATGCCAAAGCCCTTTGTATGCAGACCATTATGGGAAGGCTTAAAATTAACTTGGCAATGATATATTCAGTGGTAAAAATATTATTGTAAAATGATAACAATTTAGCACAAATGAATATTACAAAGACAGTCATATGGTCATTTACTGTGTTGCTGAGCATTCAATAGAATTGAGTATTCTGTTAGGTAATGTAATTAAAAAATAACAAAGTTTGATTGGGTCACAGGTTAGACATTTATGAGATACAATTATTCAGTATTTATTTAGTTGTGGGTGAGTAAGTGTTTTTTGAGAAGACTTGAATTTATAAACAGACAGTGTTTCTTTTATATTCACAGGTAATGAATTCCAGATTTTAGGGCCTTTTATGTGCATTGAGTTTTTGCATAGCATGAGGTGGACACGAGGAACATCAAAGAGTGATCTGTGCCATGTGTTCTGTTGAGGTTGGTAAGGAGACATTTGAGGGGAGGGTTTATATCAGAGTTAAGTGTTCTATGTATGTAGTAGGTGCAGTAAAATGTATGGATGTTTTGTATGTTGAGTAGGTTTAGAGTTTTGAATATTGGTGGAGTGTGCTGCCTGTAGTGGGAATTTATCATCATTCTGACTGCAGCCTTTTGTTGGGTAATTAATGGTCTGAGATGGTTTATTGTTGTTGAGCCCAATGCACAAATTCCATAGGTGAGATAGGGGTAAATAAGCGAGTGATATAGGGCCAGGAGGGCCGACTGTGGAACATAGTACTGTATCTTCGATAGTATGCCTACGGTCTTGGAAATTTTTTTGGAAATTTGTTGTATGTGTGTTTGAAATTTGAGTCTGTTATCAAGGTGGATTCCTAAGAATTTTCCCTCTGTGAGTTTTGTGATAGGTGATCCGTTTATCATTATCTTAAGAGGGACGTCTGTAGCTCTGTTACCAAACTGAATGAAGTAGGTTTTGTCAATGTTTAGAGTAAGTTTGTTAGTCCTCATCCAAGTAGATATTTTCTGTAATTCGGTATTTACAGTATTGGCTAGCGTGACTGGGCTCGGGTGAGAGAAGACGTATGTAGTGTCATCTGCAAATAGGTTTGAGTAGTTGTGATGCATTTGGTAGGTCATTTATGTATATGAGAAAGAGAAGAGGGCCTAGGACACTTCCCTGTGGGACTCCAACTGTAATTGGCTGTGCGGAAGAGTTTGCCCCATTTGTGTACACATATTGGCTTCTGTTGCTGAGGTAAGACTTTGGGTAGTTGAGGGAGTGCCCTCTTATACCACAGTGCAACAATTTTATATGGAGCAAGTCATGGTCAACTGTATCAAAAGCTTTACGTAAGTCAATGAAGATCCCAGTGGGACTTCTTTTTTCTTTATTGCAGTGTATGTGTGTTCTAGCATGTGTATAATAGCATCATTAGTATTTTTATTAGGCCTAAACCCAAATTGACAGGGGTTGAGTATGTTGTGGGAGATGAGGTAGGAATAGATTCGCTTATGAATAAATTTTTTGAAGATTTTAGAGAGGGTGTAAGTTGGATATTGGCCTATAGTTATTCAAGTCTGTTTGGTCTCCTCCTTTATGGATCGGGGTGACCCTTGCTATTTTGAGAACTGTAAGGAAGGTAGAGGATTCTATGGATTTGCTAAAGAGTGTTGCAATGATTGGTGATAGCACTTGTGATGCTTTTTTGTATATAAAGTGTGGTAAGGTATTTAAATCTCCTGTCTTGTTTTTTAATGTGTTGAATCCAACATACGAGCCACAGCCCGGCTGGTCAGGTACCAACTTTAGGTGCTTGTCCAGTGCCTGCTCGAAGACAGCCAGGGGTCTATTGGTAATCCCCCTTATGTATGCTGGGAGGCAGTTGAACAGTCTTGGGCCCCTGACACTTATTGTGTTGTCTCTTAACGTGCTAGTGAAACCCCTGCTTTTCATTGGGGGGATGTTGCAGCGTCTGCCGAGTCTTTTGCTTTCGTAGAGAGTGATTTTCGTGTGCAAGTTTGGTACTAGTCCCTCTAGGATTTTCCAGGTGTATATAATCATGCATCTCTCCCGCCTGCATTCCAGGGAGTACAGGTTCAGAAACTTCAAGCGCTCCCAGTAACCGAGGTGTTTTATCTCCGTTATGCGTGCCGTGAAGGTTCTCTGTACATTTTCTAGGTCAGCAATTTCACCTGCCTTGAAAGGTGCTGTTAGTGTGCAGCAATAGTCCAGCCTAGATAGAACAAGCAGCCTGAAGAGTGTCATCATTGGCTTGGCATCCCTAGTTTTGAAGGTTCTCATTATCCATCCTGTCATTTTTCTAGCAGACGCGACTGATACAATGTTTTGGTCCTTGAAGACGAGATCCTCCGACATAATCACTCCCAGGTCTTTGACGTTAGTTTTTTGCTCTATTGTGTGGCTGGAATTTGTTTTATACTCTGATGAAGTTTTAATTTCCTCATGATTACCATATTGGAGTGATTGAAATTTCTCATCGTTGAACTTCATATTGTTTTCTGCAGCCCATTGAAAGATTTGGTTGATGTCCCCCTGGAGCCTTGCAGTGTCTGCAATGGAAGACACTGTTATGCAGATTCAGGTGTCGTCTGCAAAGGAAGACATGGTGCTGTGGCTGACATCCTTGTCTATGTCAGATATGAGGATAAGAAACAAGATGGGAGCAAGTACACGTACTGTGCCTTGCAGAACAGAGCTTTTCACCGTAGCCGCCTCAGACTTTACTCTGTTGACTACTACTCTGTGTTCTGCTTGTGAGGAAATTATAGATCCATCTACCAACTTTTCCTGTTATTCCTTTAGCACGCATTTTGTGCACTATTACGCCATGGTCACACTTGTTGAAGGCTTTTGCAAAGTTTGTGTATATTACATCTGCATTCTTTTTGTCTTCTAGTGCATCTAGGACCTTGTCGTAGTGATCCAGTAGTTGGGACAGACAGGAGCGACCTGCTTTAAACCCATGTTGCCCTGGGTTGTGTAATTGATGTGTATCTAGATGGGTGGTGATCTTGCTTCTTAGGACCCTTTCAAAGATTTTTATGATATGGGATGTTAGCGTTATCGGTCTGTAGTTCTTTACTATTGCTTTACTGCCCCCTTTGTGGAGTGGGGCTATGTCTGTTGTTTTTAGTAGCTGTGGGATGACCCCAGTGTCCATGCTCTCAACAAGTCGGCCGTCTCCCACCGAGGCAGGGTGACCCAAAAAAGAAAGAAAATCCCCAAAAAGAAAATACTTTCATCATCATTCAACACTTTCACCACACTCGCACATTATCACTGTTTTTGCAGAGGTGCTCAGAATACAACAGTTTAGAAGCATACACATATAAAGATACACAACATATCCCTCCAAACTGCCAATATCCCAAACCCCTCCTTTAAAGTGCAGGCATTGTACTTCCCATTTCCAGGACTCAAGTCCGACTATATGAAAATAACCGGTTTCCCTGAATCCCTTCACTAAATATTACCCTGCTCACACTCCAACAGATCGTCAGGTCCCAAGTACCATTCGTCTCCATTCACTCCTATCTAACACGCTCACGCACGCTTGCTGGAAGTCCAAGCCCCTTGCCCACAAAACCTCCTTTACCCCCTCTCTCCAACCCTTTCGAGGACGACCCCTACCCCGCCTTCCTTCCCCTATAGATTTATATGCTTTCCATGTCATTCTACTTTGATCCATTCTCTCTAAATGACCAAACCACCTCAACAACCCCTCTTCTGCCCTCTGACTAATACTTTTATTAACTCCACACCTTCTCCTAATTTCCACACTCCGAATTTTCTGCATAATATTTACACCACACATTGCCCTTAGACAGGACATCTCCACTGCCTCCAACCGTCTCCTCGCTGCTGCATTTACCACCCAAGCTTCACACCCATATAAGAGTGTTGGTACTACTATACTTTCA
Organism: Cherax quadricarinatus; assembly: GCF_038502225.1. Lineage (NCBI taxonomy): Eukaryota > Metazoa > Arthropoda > Malacostraca > Decapoda > Parastacidae > Cherax > Cherax quadricarinatus. Next base: position 13,992 of record NW_027198706.1, read on the forward strand.
TACATTCCCTTCTTTGCCTCCATAGATAACGTTTTTTGACTCCACATATACCTCAACGCACCACTCACCTTTTTTCCCTCATCAATTCTATGATTAACCTCATCCTTCATAAATCCATCCGCCGACACGTCAACTCCCAAGTATCTGAAAACATTCACTTCTTCCATACTCCTCCTCCCCAATTTGATATCCAATTTTTCTTTATCTAAATCATTTGACACCCTCATCACCTTACTCTTTTCTATGTTCACTTTCAACTTTCTACCTTTACACACATTCCCAAACTCATCCACTAACCTTTGCAATTTTTCTTTAGAATCTCCCATAAGCACAGTATCATCAGCAAAAAGTAACTGTGTCAATTCCCATTTTGAATTTGATTCCCCATAATTTAATCCCACCCCTCTCCCGAACACCCTAGCATTTACTTCCTTTACAACCCCATCTATAAATATATTAAACAACCATGGTGACATTACACATCCCTGTCTAAGACCTACTTTTACCGGGAAGTAGTCTCCCTCTCTTCTACACACCCTAACCTGAGCCTCACTATCCTCATAAAAACTCTTTACAGCATTTAATAACTTACCACCTATTCCATATACTTGCAACATCTGCCACATTGCTCCTCTATCCACTCTATCATATGCCTTTTCTAAATCCATAAATGCAATAAAAACTTCCCTACCTTTATCTAAATACTGTTTTCAGATACTTGGGAGTTGACGTGTCGGCGGATGGGTTTATGAAGGATGAGGTTAATCATAGAATTGATGAGGAAAAAAAGGTATGAGGTATATGTGGAGTCAAAAAACGTTATCTATGGAGGCAAAGAAGGGAATGTATGAAAGTATAGTAGTACCAACACTCTTATATGGGTGTGAAGCTTGGGTGGTAAATGCAGCAGCGAGGAGACGGTTGGAGGCAGTGGAGATGTCCTGTTTAAGGGCAATGTGTGGTGTAAATATTATGCAGAAAATTCGGAGTGTGGAAATTAGGAGAAGGTGTGGAGTTAATAAAAGTATTAGTCAGAGGGCAGAAGAGGGGTTGTTGAGGTGGTTTGGTCATTTAGAGAGAATGGATCAAAGTAGAATGACATGGAAAGCATATAAATCTATAGGGGAAGGAAGGCGGGGTAGGGGTCGTCCTCGAAAGGGTTGGAGAGAGGGGGTAAAGGAGGTTTTGTGGGTAAGGGGCTTGGACTTCCAGCAAGCGTGCGTGAGCGTGTTAGATAGGAGTGAATGGAGACGAATGGTACTTGGGACCTGACGATCTGTTGGAGTGTGAGCAGGGTAATATTTAGTGAAGGGATTCAGGGAAACCGGTTATTTTCATATAGTCGGACTTGAGTCCTGGAAATGGGAAGTACAATGCCTGCACTTTAAAGGAGGGGTTTGGGATATTGGCAGTTTGGAGGGATATGTTGTGTATCTTTATATGTATATGCTTCTAAACTGTTGTATTCTGAGCACCTCTGCAAAAACAGTGATAATGTGTGAGTGTGGTGAAAGTGTTGAATGATGATGAAAGTATTTTCTTTTTGGGGATTTTCTTTCTTTTTTGGGTCACCCTGCCTCGGTGGGAGACGGCCGACTTGTTGAAAAAAAAAAAAAAAAAAAAATATGCTTCAATGTAAACACTTGATCTACACATTCCCTACCCACTCTGAAAACTCCTTGCTCATCCGCAATCCTACATTCTGTCTTACCTCTACTTCTTTCAATTATAACCCTACCGTACACTTTTCCTGGTATACTCAGTAAACTTATTCCTCTATAATTTTTACAGTCTCTTTTGTCCCCTTTCCCTTTATATAAAGGGACTATACATGCTCTCTGCCAATCCCTAGGTACCTTCCCCTCTTTCATACATTTATTAAACAAAAGTACCAACCACTCCAACACTATATCCCCCCCTGCTTTTAACATTTCTGTCATGATCCCATCAGTTCCAGCTGCTTTACCCCCTTTCATTCTACGTAATGCCTCACGTACCTCCCCCACACTTACATTCTGCTCTTCTTCACTCCTAAAAGATGGTATACCTCCCTGACCAGTGCATGAAATTACTGCCTCCCTTTCTTCCTTAACATTTAAAAGTTCCTCAAAATATTCTCGCCATCTACCTAATACCTCCATCTCCCCATCTACTAACTCCCCTACTCTGTTTTTAACTGACAAATCCATACTTTCCCTAGGCTTTCTTAACTTGTTTAACTCACTCCAAAATTTTTTCTTATTTTCATTAAAATTTCTTGACAGTGCCTCTCCCACTCTATCATCTGCTCTCCTTTTGCACTCTCTCACCACTCTCTTCACCTTTCTTTTACTCTCCATATACTCTGCTCTTCTTATAACACTTCTGCTTTGTAAAAACCTCTCATAAGCTACCTTTTTCTCTTTTATCACACCCTTTACTTCATCATTCCACCAATCACTCCTCTTTCCTCCTGCCCCCACCCTCCTATAACCACAAACTTCTGCCCCACATTCTAATACTGCATTTTTAAAACTATTCCAACCCTCTTCAACCCCCCCACTACTCATCTTTGCACTAGCCCACCTTTCTGCCAATAGTCGCTTATATCTCACCCGAACTTCCTCCTCCCTTAGTTTATACACTTTCACCTCCCTCTTACTTGTTGTTGCCACCTTCCTCTTTTCCCATCTACCTCTTACTCTAACTGTAGCTACAACTAAATAATGATCCGATATATCAGTTGCCCCTCTATAAACATGTACATCCTGGAGCCTACCCATCAACCTTTTATCCACCAATACATAATCTAATAAACTACTTTCATTACGTGCTACATCATACCTTGTATATTTATTTATCCTCTTTTTCATAAAATATGTATTACTTATTACCAAATCTCTTTCTACACATAGCTCAATTAAAGGCTCCCCATTTACATTTACCCCTGGCACCCCAAATTTACCTACTACTCCCTCCATAACATTTTTACCCACTTTAGCATTGAAATCCCCAACCACCATTACTCTCACACTTGATTCAAAACTCCCCACGCATTCACTCAACATTTCCCAAAATCTCTCTCTCTCCTCTACACTTCTCTCTTCTCCAGGTGCATACACGCTTATTATAACCCACTTTTCACATCCAATCTTTATTTTACTCCACATAATCCTTGAATTAATACATTTATAGTCCCTCTTTTCCTGCCATAGCTTATCCTTCAACATTATTGCTACTCCTTCTTTAGCTCTAACTCTATTTGAAACCCCTGACCTAATCCCATTTATTCCTCTCCACTGAAACTCTCCCACCCCCTTCAGCTTTGTTTCACTTAAAGCCAGGACATCCAGCTTCTTCTCATTCATAACATCCACAATCATCTCTTTCTTATCATCTGCACAACATCCACGCACATTCAGACTTCCCACTTTGACAATTTTCTTCTTCTTATTCTTTTTAAACTCTCGTTATTCCTTTTGGGCCACCCTGCCTCGGTGGGATATGGCCGGTTTGTTGAAAGAAGAATTTTAATGTAGTATAATCTAAGTAGTATTCTTATTCCTTGCTATGATTTTATCTGCCTCAAGTACATTTGTTTCATATTCATGTAATCCATTTTGTCGTTAAAATCATTAATGACTAGTATTTTTACATACAATAGTCCTTGTAGACATAAGTTAGGTTTAAGCTTGCTTGAAATGCTCTGAACAACTAAGGGGCTTTCCATGCAAGTTATGTAATGTCATCCAATTTTGTACAAGCAATGTATCATGTGGAAATAAATTGATTAATTGACCCTCATTACCACCCATACCACCAACTGTACACTCACCCACCCAGTCACCCATATCATCACCCACATTAGGCCACCTACATAACCACACCCAAGGTGTCCCATGTCCTGGTAGGCAACACACTCACTTTACACATAGTGTCCTTGGTTTGATCCCTGGCAAGGGTGGAAACATTGGACATGCTTCCTTATGCCTGTTGTCCCTGTTCACCTAGCAAGTAGGCACCTGGGTGTTAGTTGACTGGTGTGGGTCACATCCTGGGACAAAAGATTAAGGACCCCAATGGAAATAAGACAGTCCCTCAATAACACACTGCCTTCCTTGGGTTATCCTGGGTGGCTAACTCTCTGGGGTTAAAAATCTAAACAAAGTCTTATCTTACCATTTCCCCACAGCCTCCATCCATACTTTATCCAGGCTAAACAATGAAGCACCTCTGTCCTGCTACATCATGCAGGAGGGAGAGGCACTGGCAGGACACAAGCCTATGAAAGACAGGCTTACTCTTTTGTTCTGTAGTAATGATAGTGGGGATTTCAAAGTGAAGCCATTACTGGTGTATCACACTGAAAATCCCAGTGTGTTTAAGAAAAACAGTGTTGCCAAGAGTAACCTGTGTGATGTGGAAGGCTAACAGTAAGGCATGGGTCACGAGGGACATTTTCCTTGATTGGTTCAATGAAGTGTTTGACCCCAATGTGAAGAAATATCTCCTAGAAAATAAATTGAAACTCAAGTGACTCCTGGTAATGGACAATGCACCTGCTCATCCTCCAGACTTGGATGACCAAATGGTGAAGGAGTTTTATTTCATCACACTCCTCTCATCCAGCCCATGGACCAGCAGATCATTTCAAACTTCAAAAAACCGTACACTAAAGTAATGTTTCAACGGTGCTTTGCTGTGACCTCAGACACTCAATTGACCCTCAGAGAGTTTTGGAAAGATCACTTCAGTATCCTCCATTGCATAAATCTTATAGGTAAGGCTTGGACTTTGAACTCTGCTTGGAAAATTTTTTTGCCAGATTGTGTCCAAGAGAGGGATTTTGAAGGATTTAGGGCTGACCCTGAGAACCCTATGCCAGTTGTGGAATCTATTGTGGCATTGGGGAATTCCATGGGGTTGGATGTGAGTGGCGAGGATGTGGAAAAGTTGGAGGACCACAATGAAGAGCTGTAAGAGCTTCATCTGGACAAGCAACAGACCACAGCTCAGGAAATTGCTTCAGAGGAGGAGGGAGCAAGATGGATGAAGGTGCCTTCAGAGATTAAGGAGATTTGTGCAATGTGGAGCAGTATGGAAAGATTTGTGGAGGAACATCACCCTGACAAAGCTCTTGCAAGCCATGTCGGCAACATGCACAATGACAATGTCTTGTCCCCTTTTAGGGAAATCTTAGAGATGCCAGAAACAGAGCTCTCTGGACAGATATTTAGTGCCACAGGTGTGCAGTGGCTCTCAAGTTGGTTCTAGTGGCATTAAAAAACAAAGGGAAGTAACCCTGGAAAAGCACTTGGTACCTGAAGTCTTTATGGAAGGGAATTCCCCTTCCAAACAGTAATTAATCCATCCTCTCTCCTTCTCCCGTCTTCCATACACTACGAAGAATCTTCAATAAAGGAAAGTGTCATGTTATTATTGTTTCATTCTTCATGTCTCATTGTTTTCTGTGTATGTATATCTATATTTCATGTAAAAAAATTATTGTTTTAATAATTTTGGGTGTCTGGAATGGATTAACTGGACTTACATTATTTCTTATGGGGAAAATGGTTTCATAAATCGTCAATTTCACCATTAGTCACACTCTCTGGAGTAGATTAATTACGAAAAAAGAGGGTCCACTGTATTTTATGATTGTACAGTGCTACTTTATCCCAAAGGGGGGTTGTGCTTTCCATAAATTTATGTTCATATGAATGAATTTAGAGAGAATGGAACAATGTAGAATGACTGGAGAGCTTATAAATCTGTAGGGTAAGGAAGACAGGGTAGGGGTCATCCTTGAAAATGTTGGAGGGAGGGGGTAAAGGAGGTTTTGTGGGGGAGGGGTTTGGACTTCCAGCAAGCGTGTGTGAGCATGTTAGATAGTGAATGGAGACTAATGGTTTTGGGACCTGACAAGCTGTTGCAGTGTGAGCAGGGTAATATTTTGTGAAAGAATTCAGGGAAACCAGTTAGCTGGACTCAAGTCCTGGAAATGGGAAGTACAATGCCTGAACTTTAAAGGAGGGGTTTGGGATATTGGCAGTTTGGAGGGACATCTAAACTGTCGTATCTGAGCGCCTCTGCAAAGACAGTGATTATGTATGAGTGATGGTGAAAGTGTTGAATGATGATGAAAATTTTTTCTTTCTTTTTGGGTCACCCTGCCTTGGTGGGAAATGGCTGACATGTTAAAAAAAGAAGAATGAATTCACTTAGTGACGAACTAATTACCATTGTAACAGCAACTATTATTTTGTGAAGAGTCCACTAGTATTGTAACTTACTTAACTAATAATGTTTGGGCCCAGTCCCTTAATCCATTAGCCACAGGATATACGAGATAAATGCAACTAAATGGGTAACTATCATGTTAACCATGAATACAATAACATACACACACAAAATGTGAATCTGCAACGTATTACTTACGTTTCTCACAGAACTTGCCAGTGTAAGCAGCGGGACATTTACAGAGAAATCTGTTTCTGAAGGGCTGACAGACCCCACCATTTTCGCATGGGTTAAGCTGGCATGGAGGACCTCTGTACCTGAAGCAAGATGACAAGTGTTAGTCCAGAAAGTAGCTGATGTTACACAAGGATTACTTATTGATTTGATTTGGAACTTATGGTAAGATCAATGTAATAACTCTTAATATATATAATGGTTAGTGAACCTAATCATGCAGAGGAAGACGTGGCTTGTCCAATGAATCTAAAGACAAAATTAAAGAACTCTGAAGTGTTCTAGGGAATTTTAATTTTTTCTCAATTATGCATATAAGACTGTTAAAGTAATGACACCTCTGTAGAATATACAAATTTTCCATAAATGATGCAATTTTTTTTAATAATTTAGAAAATAAGTGTCTTTTTCCTATATTAAGGGCATTTTGTACAATTAATAAATTGCAAACACTCCATATATTACAGAAATATATTTTATAGTGAGTGCTTTGCTATTTTCATTCACATTTTGACTTTTTTTTTTGTTTTTTGCACGAGGTCAATCTGTTGTGCCTATTTTTGCTGATTGGTCTTGTGTGAGCATCCTTGATGCTGTTCAAGGACTTAAATTTGGGATCTAAGGCTGCCTTCCTTCAAAGTGCTTGCTCTTACCAAAATTACTATAAATCATGGAGAAAACTATATAAATACTTACAATGCTGCAGTTAAGAACATAAGAACATAAGAACGAAGGAACACTGCAGAAGGCCTACTGGCCCATGCGAGGCAGGTCCAAGTCCCTACCGGCTTAAACCAATGCACCCAACCTAGTCAGGTCAGGTCACATTGAGTTAAGGGAGGAACACGGCAACCGACCTGTTAGCACAAGCTATCAGGTCTAACTCACACCCACCCACATCTACTCATGTATTTATCCAACCTATTTTTAAAGCTACACAACGTTCTGGCCTCTATAACGGTACTTGGGAGTTTGTTCCACTCATCCACAACTCTATTACCAAACCAGTACTTTCCTATATCCCTCCTGAATCTGAATTTTTCCAACTTAAAACCATTGCTGCGAGTCCTGTCTAGGCTAGATATTTTCAGCACACTATTTACATCCCCTTTATTTATTCCTGTCTTCCACTTATAAACCTCAATCATATCCCCCCTGATTCTACGTCTTTCTAGAGAGTGCAGTTTCAGGGCCCTTAGTCTATCCTCATAGGGAAGGTTTCTGATACATGGGATCATCTTTGTCATCCTCCTTTGTACATTTTCCAGAGAATTTATATCCATTCTGTAATACGGTGACCAAAACTGTGCAGCATAATCTAAATGAGGCCTAACCAAGGATGTATAGAGTTGAAGAACAACCTGAGGACTCCTATTATTTATGCTTCTTGATATGAAGCCAAGGATTCTATTAGCTTTATTGCGAACACTTATGCACTGTTGTCTTGGTTTCAGATTACTGCTAACCAGAACTCCTAAATCTTTTTCGCAATCCGTAATATTAAGATCTACATTATTTAGTTTATATGTGGCATGGTTATTGTCCTGTCCAACATTTAGAACTTTGCATTTGTCTATATTAAACTGCATCTGCCACTTCTCCGACCACTGCATCAGTCTATTCAAATCTTCCTAGAGTGCTCGAATGTCCTCGTCAGAATGAATTCGACGGCCTATTTTGGTGTCATCGGCAAACTTGCCGATGTCGCTCTTTATGCCCTCATCTATGTCGTTTATGTAGATTGTGAACAGCAGGGGGCCCAACACTGACCCCTGTGGAACACCGCTCGTGACGCTTCCCCACTCTGATTTCTCCCCATTTATGCAAACTCTCTGCTGCCTATTTGTCAACCATGCCTCTATCCAGGAAAAAATTTCTCCTCCTATTCCATGTGCTTTAATTTTCCTCAATAGTCTCTGATGTGGGACCCTGTCAAAAGCCTTACTGAAGTCCATATACACAATATCATATTCATTACCATGATCTACCTCCTCAAATACCTTAGTGAAAAAAGTTAATAAATTCGTAAGGCAGGAACGCCCCTTTGTAAAACCATGCTGAGATTCGTTGATTAATTTATGCTTTTCAAGGTGGCTACGAACTGCCTCGGCAATTATTGATTCCATAAATTTTCCCACTATGGAGGTTAGGCTTATTGGTCTATAGTTCGAAGCTAAGGACCTGTCACCTGTTTTGAAAATAGGTATCACATTTGCCATTTTCCACTTATCTGGCACCATGCCAGTTTGTAGTGATATGTTGAAAAGATTAGCCAAAGGTGTGCTAAGCTCCTCTTTACATTCCTTTAGAACCCTTGCATACAGTTCATCAGGGCCTGGGGATTTGTTAGGTTTTAATTTATCTATTTGCCTAAGGACCATGTCACTTGTGACCCTAATCGTGCACAGTTTATTATCGTCCTGTTCTACATAATTTATCATTACTGGAATATCGCTGGTATCCTCCTGTGTAAAAACTGAGAGGAAGTATGTGTTAAAAATTCTACACATTTCCTTATCACTGTCAGTGAGCTGACCCGAGGAACTTTTGAGTGGGCCTATCTTGTCCCTGATCTTACTTCTGTATACCTGAAAGAATCCTTTTGGGTTAGTCTTCGATTCTCTTGCAACTTTAACCTCATAATCTCTTTTTGCTTTTCTAATTCCCTTTTTTATTTCTCTCTTTAACTGAATATATCGATTTCTTAATTGCCCCTCTCCTCTTTTGATTTGCCTATATATGCCTCTCTTTTGACCAATCAGATATTTTAATCTATTGTTCATCCATTTAGGATCATTTTTGTTTGATCTGATTTCCCTATTTGGAACATAATTTGACTGAGCAGCTAGAACTATGCCCTGGAAAGCATCATATCGGCAACCATCACCACCTACCTGACCCCTAGTCAGGTCATTCCAGTTCAGCCCACCTAAGTAATTTTTCAGTCCTATGAAATCAGCCAAGCGAAAGTCAGGGACGGAGACTTGATTGCCATTATTAGGGGAATTCCATGATATGTTAAAACTGAGTGATTTGTGATCACTCTCCCCAAGCTCATCATTAACCTCAAGATTATTAATTAGTGTTTCCCTACTGGCAAGAACCAAGTCAAGGAGGTTATTTCCCCTAGTTGGCTCTGTCACAAACTGTTTTAAAAAACAATCCTGGATCGTATCAAGAAAGTCACCCGACTCTAAATTTCCTGTCAAATTGCTCCAGTCAATCTGTCTATAGTTGAAATCTCCCATTAGCACAACATTTTCGTATGTAGATGCCTTACGAATTTCGTCCCATAGAAGTTTACTGCACTCCCTATCAAGATTTGGGGCCCTGTAAATCACACCCAAAATTAGGCAGTTAGGCAGCATAAGTACTGTTTTGACCAGTATGATGATGTGCTGGTTATTTTAATTTATTGTGTTTATTATCTGAGATTTTTTTGAAACATAGGTTATCTCTCACCAAGGCAAGATAACTCCCAAAAAGAAGCTTACAGAATAAATAAAGGAGTTAAATGTTTGAGGTCACTTGCCCTTAGTAGGAGACAGCCAATGTGGTTCAGTGATATGTGGTAATGGTCTGGGGTAATTTTTCCACTCCATGCCTTGTTTTGTGATGATTATAATTTTAGAGTTACTGTATTCTTGCCTGGATCCAGGGGCAGCAACAAAATTTCTATACTGATAGAGGAAGGGCTTAGGAGTGGCTATCTGGTAACTATTATGTACCCTCATACCCATCTTCTGGGCAGTAGTCAAAGGATTACACCCATATTCCTGGGAATATACTACTTTTTGCTCAGAAATACAGCCTTACAATGCTGCAATTCCTGTATTTCCACAGTATAACTTGTGTTTACCCTACAATATCTGGCCAGTCAGCCAAGCCACCTTTACCCCTCCTCTCCTAAATTGTAAAGGGAATATTGAAAGAATAAAGACTATTGATAAAGAAATACAATGTAAAGTGTATTCTCATTGTAAATAGAGGTTTTATAAGATTTAACTGTCATCCTATTTATTTACAAGACAGAAAGGACTAGTAATCCTGACATTGAAAAAATACCTGACAAGCTGACAAAAATCATAATAATAGCACTGTTATTTACTCTGGGAATAAACAGGGTTTGAATTCATGGCAAGTCAGTTCTAAAACTAGCAGGCCAGCACTCTCACCACAGGTATACATGATCACAATGAGACCCATGAAAACACCTTTCATATATAGAAATATACCCTAGTTGGATTATTATTCTTAACTTTATTTAAACCGGTGGTGAAGTACTAACTTGCTAGTTTTAGAACTAGGTTTCCATGTGCTCAAACACTTTGTTTCCACAGATATTTAATAGGCCTTCATATCATTCTCATATTACAAGATGGTAATACCTCCATGGATATATGCTGTCATATTCTAAACAAAATTAAGGATTTTTACATATTTCCTTTTTTTTCTTGTACTGTTAAAATTCCCACAAAAATAATCCAAATCTTCCCTTTTTTATTACAAAAATCATTATCAAAGTGGCTTGCTGAGAATAATATTGAGGTTTTACAGTGGTCAGAACTCAATCCTGTTGAGAATGCCTGGTATATCATGAAGAAAAAAAGATGGAATCCTGCCACATTTCATCCATAGCATGCCTGAATCTGGAGAGCAAGGACATTTGGGTCAACGAGTTATCCACTGCTTACTTCGGGAATCTAAGTGAAAGCATGACCAAATGGCTCCAAATGGTCGTCAAAGGGGAAACGACAGAATATTAATGGAAGAACCAATTATTATAGTTTTTGTTCTATAATGTTTATACTGTTGCTTTTTGACAACTTTCATTATAATAAAGGAGAGGTTTGGATTATTTCTGCAGGCACTGTATATCACATTTCCCCCTCCCTCCTCTATCCCTTATGATAAAATAGTCTAAAAGTCACTACTGTCCTACAGCTATACAAATTACCAAACAATATCATGCTCTCTTTACCTGCGGACACCTCGACCACCTGTGGCTCGCTCATCCAAGTTGTCAAAGACTTCTGAATTGACAAGAAGGCGCTGAATGGCTCCATTAAGACCCATGGTAACCCCAGAGTCTGGATGCGCCTTAGTGTAGTTCCTGAGAACAAAATTATGACATTAGTTTTTGAAGGTAGAAATAACATCTTGTTTTGTTACTGAAGAGGAGACATCTTTTCTACTTAATAAATCCTAATTAACTTAAGATCACTAAATCAGTTTAAAGTATTAATACACACTTAAAATTGTACTATTGTAAATTGTGCTACTTGTAATGTTTTGGTACCTCTATTGTAAATTGTACTAATTGTAACATTTTTGCTACCTCTCTTTTTGTAGTAATACAAAATTAAAATTTACCACTCGGTAATGTATGTCTGATCTTAAGCAGTGTGTAAGCATTAGTACTGGTCTGCCCAAAATGCACAGGCATGCTAGTGGCTTTCTTTGTGCTTAACAGTATTTTATTACATGTAAACTACACTTCGTACTACACAAAGAAATAGTTGTTTGTTTCTGTGATGGAGAACATGTTTTATTTTTCAAACAGGAAGAATATACAATTATTAATTTTTGAAGAAGGCTGATTTTCCCAAAGTAAACAACCATAACTAAAAAAAAAAATGACTTAAAAAGTGTTCTGATTGTCTTAAAGATATTTATAATGATAAAATCTGAACCAAATGGAAGTCTTCGTTAGTTCTTGAATATATTGTCTTGATTATATCATAAGAAAAAGGGAAAAAGCTAAATTCTTAAAAGAAAACCATTTATTTACTTGTAAAATTCTTAACTAAATACAGTGGTACCTCGGCACACGAACAGCTCCCAACTCGAACAATTACGTAAGTGTATTTTTGTAAGTGCTTTTGTAAGTGTATTTTTGGGGGTCTGACACTGACTAATCTAATTTACTTTATTCCTTATGGGAACAAATTCGTTCAGTATCGGCACTCGAACAGCCTCCTGGAATGAATTAAATTTGTATCCCGAGGTACCACTATTACCTCCTAAATAAAGCAAGTGTTCGAAATAAAGAAAAAGTGCAATATTTAAATTCTGCATTTTCTTTTCTTTTTATGAGCTAGATGATTCTCTAAATGGCATTTCTCACACTAGTAATAAGGCTGGGAATTAAATTGTTATGAGTGGGCATTATAATATAATGATGAACTTACTCAAGGCCTCCAAGATAAAGTGGCTGATTGAGGTTGAGTTCCTTTAGCCTAGGCCCACTCTTGCCCATGACCCTCCGACCCTGATTAAGTCTCAGGATGCCACGCCTCTTCTTGCGGCGCACACGAACCACATGCCAAGTGTTCAGTGGCACTCGATTGGGACTTCTGTAAACAGGAGGATGATGAAAGTTAGGGTGGAATTTTTTTCATTCTGGATGGCTGAGTTACTGGTATTCATAATTTGTAAGGTGGAGTATATATGAATCAAAATTCTGACTATATAACAAATTATGACATTAAAAATTTATTTTCTATGTACATTATTTAATAAATGATAATCATTTCTAACACAAGATCTGTTCGCTAAGCTTCTTTTGACAGTGACTGAGTATACAGATGAACTGTGAACTAAATTCTGTTGCAAAGTAGCATACAAATGGGGACAGTATTAATTTCTAAGTATAATAAATATGTATTACCTTAATTATCCTCAACAGGACAAGACACACATGTACAAGCTGGTAATGGCCAAATGAGGCAAAAACATAACAAAAACAAAAGTGAAAAATATCCAAGAAGATTCAGTACAAATCAATTATAGGATTATTTAGCTTAAACAAAATGTGGAAAATAATTAATTACTCGGCAAAAAAATACAGTGCAAAACAAACTCGCTAAAAAAAAGTTTTATTTCAACCTGAGACATAATCTAGTGTGTGGTACAGAACTGTGGCATGTGAGCTTGGCAAAATGTGTGTGATGGTACCAGGAAATCAATTTGATGCATTCAGCCTTTAAGAAGAGAAAGTATAAGGTCCTCTTGGCAGATGTTCGAATAAAGAAAAAGTTCAGCAATCAGACACCTTGGGGTGATGTGCATATTGTAAAATTTCGAACATGTGATGGCTGAGGACTGGCATGGACCCACACTGGATAGAAGCTGTGCTGGGTACTTTGGTCATTACCTTGTTGGAAAAAGTTAAAGGGATAATATATGCAGCAGGAAAGATACTTATGGATAGCAATAAATACCATGGCATTATTACTCAGGAATATCTGATCAATAAATACTTTACTGCCAAAACTATATTAAATGGTTACTGTATTATAAATATGTAAATGCTATTAAATACATGCAAGGAGTTCAATAACAAGTGCAATATTATTATTACAAACATACATTTCATAAAGTGTACACTAAAGTAAAGTGATGTGAAAATTTCACCACTTCTTGAAACTACTGCAGCAAGAGCAACTATATCCAGGCTAACAATACCTACCACGATGAATTGTATGTCATTTTTATAATGTGGTTATTGAATGCTTTGGATTGCTATTAATACAATCATTCTGAAAAAACCTATATTGAAAGACGTATATATCACCTAGAGCAGTGGTTCTCGACCTTCCGAACAAAAGTGGGCCACATTTGATAGTCAAATGTGTGATGAGGGCTGCACAGTTTTGCTGATACTGTGCAGTGCAGAGCCTACATAAAAAGTGAATTAACAATTTCACACGAGTCACATCCATTTCCCAGAAGGGCCACTTGCAGCCTGTGGGCCACAGGTTGGGGACCCCTGGCCTAGATATTATTTGTGCTCAACTAATGAGAATGAGTTGCACTCCTTGGTGACGAAATAATTTATTTCCTATTTTGAATGTCTATCTCCTTCATTCTATTTATGTACCCTTAATTTGTTTTATTGACCTGCTTTGTATAAACAGTATATTATCTTTAATATAGAGTTTTGGCATACATCTATTTTTAATCAGGCATATTCCATTGAAATTAAGAGCTAATCTGCATGTTTGAAAAAATATCTGATACATTACAATTAATTATTCTGTACTTATCAAGCTCAACTTGTAAATTCTTCCAAATTTGATTATTTGTTGCTAGTGCAAAGGCATGCAAGTGCAACTACAAAGGTGGTTGAGGGATTGGTTTAAGCCAGGTCATGGCTCTCAGACCTGTTATACAGTAATTTGCTTCTTTGTTTGACATTTTTTGTCATGAGCTACATTAACTCTTTACTAAAGTTATTTGCTATGATTAGGACTTAATGACATTGATTTAATTTATCAGTATATCCTAGACAAGCTTGAGCACATCAATCACTGCTCAGATACAGCACAGGTCCAGACCAAGAGCGTGAGAGTGGCTAAAGAGACGTTACTTGTGCCAGAGTAAGTTCAGGAACAAATTGTGCTTGTTCATGTTGCTCACTCTGACCTGAAGTTTACCACCTACACCAGTGGTCCACTACTTACTTCAGCCTGAATCTGAAACAACACATTATAATTGGTGATTCTGTGTAGGAAGCAGGTCTAATTTTGTGATATTAATCTGAATAACAAAGATCAGACATGGAAGTGGTAAACACCGGATACTTCTTAAAAGGTGAAAATATGAGGTGCAGAACTAGGAACTGGGACTTACAAGAGCCTGATAGTTGATTTATAACCATCATGCCCCATTCTCGTGCCCTTGAATATTCCTACCCCATATATATTTAATAATATTGTCTAAAGTACAAACTATAATGCAACTTATCAAAATACTGCATAAGATACCCTAAGGAAACCATTAAACAGGGAAAAAAGTGGATTCAATGGGAAATTACTCACACTAGAGTGGCAAGACCAGAGCCAAGGTTATAGGAGAATTCAACGTGTCCATTGCGAAGATTTAAGGCAATGAAGTCTCCTCCCCCACCCATCTGTCCATTGTAGAGCAGGACACCATCTGGAGATCTAGTAAGAAACCAGATCTCCAAGGCTAAAGAGTTGCCAACATTCTCTAGAGTTGGGAGTTCAAGATAGGCATCTCCATCAAAGTCTGGAATAACTGACTCCCGAAGAGTGCGGTCCACTGTAGAGATTAAGTAGGCATGAGGTCTGCATAAATTAACTGATATAAAACAATAATAAATTTATAAATATTAAGCCCTTGATTTGTGTAGTGATGTGCTGGAAAACCACAAACTGAATCAACACATCAAATACAAAATTTGAATAAATTATTTGGGAAAACTATAGTTGCATTCCAGACACACACCAGTCCTATTTATTTTCACTCCAAATCTATGGTATACAGTCATTAACTATCAAAATTCTAAAACACAACTATGAACAAAATGAATGCACAGGGTTCAAACCCATGGGAAGCCAGTCCTAAAATTAGCAAATTGGTTCTATAACCAATGTACCTTACCTGGAGATGGTTTTGGGGGTCAACGCCCCCATGGCTCGGTCTGAGACCAGGCCTTGGGTTTGAATCCTGTCTATCTGGTGAGTTACAGTTATTCCATGTGTAACATTTTTACATAGTTTCATTTAAATTACAACATTTTTATTTTAAATTATGCATTTAGTAATTTGTATCTTTTGTTGTAATTTCCTATCAATATCATGTATTAGACCCTTAAAAACCTAAGCAGATTATAAGACAAGATTAAGTTTTGCCAGGAATATTGTGCATCCTATGGCTCTTCAGATTTTCGTATTTTTTATGCATAATTTTGTGAAGTGATTCAGGGAAACCGGTTAGCCAGACTTGAGCCCTGGAAATGGGAAATACAATGCCTGCACTATAAAGGAGGGGTTTGGGATATTGGCAGTTTGGAGGGACCTCTAAACTGTCGTATCTGAGTACCTCTGCAAAGACAGTGATTATGTATGAGTGATGGTGAAAGTGTTGAATGATGATGAAAGTTTTATCTTTCTTTTGGGGTTTTTCTTTCTTTTTGGATCACCCTGCCTCAGTGGGAAATGGCCAACACGTTAAAAAAAAATTGAAATTATTATTATTTTAACATGAGGGCCATCTTTCACGGAGGCAGAGTGACCCAAAAAAAACATTTTCACCATCATTCACACTATCACTGTCTTACCAGAGGCAGTGAGGTTGCTGAGGTGGTTTGAACATTTAAAGATGGACAGGGATCAGATGATGAAGAGGATGTATAAATGTAGGGTGGAAGGAATTGTTGAATGGATAGGAGTAAAGGGGGCTTTGAGCTTTAGGTTTTTGAGCATTAAGCAGGCTTGTGTGAGCATATTAGATAAGGGCGAATGTAAACAAGTGGTTTTAAATGGATGTGCTGTCGAGTGTAGGCAAGGTAACAAAGGGAGACAGGAAAACTGGCTAGCCAGACTCAAGTTCTGGAGGTGGGAAGTACAGTGACTGAACTCTGAAGGAGGGGTGGGGATGAAGAAGTCAGAGGATAATCTGTATTGTGATATCAGCACATTTCTGGCATAACAGAACTGAATGAATGATGGTGAATGCATTTTAACCCCTTGACTGTTGGAACCCCAAATCCTGAGGTGTCTCCTGGTGTCGCAAAATTTCCAAAAAAAAAAAAATTTTTTTTTCTTATGAAATGATAGAGAATCTTTTCCCGATTTGTAATGACACCAAAATGAAATTTAATGGGGAAACTGACGGAATTACGCTCTCGTGAAGTTAGTGACCGTGACTATATTTACGAATCGGCGATTTCACCCACTTTGAGCCCTATTTTCGGCTAATTCTGTTCCAGTCGACCAAACTTGTAACTATTTCTTTAGAACTCCATTTTTTCTATCGATTGAGTACAATAAACTGCCCATTTACCGAATTCAATTACCTAATAACGTGGTCAGAAATTTGCAATTTGGCCAATTTCACGAAAATTAAAAAATATGACAATTTCAAAATAAGGTCCAGAATGAACAATGCAGACATTCCTGGCTCTAAAATAACATTTTCTTTGTTCATCAGTCATGTCTCCAGGCCCCTCTGATATTACTCTTGCTTTCTATTTTGAATTTTTATTCAAACAAAAAATAGAAGATTTACTGTTATGCAGACTACTGCAATACTGTAATAATTGTATAAATAATGTCAACCCATTCATGACTGCATATTAGAATGGCTAGTTGGACATTTATTGGACAATGACATCATTTGTTTACTTTTGAACATCGGCAAAAATCAAACATTTCCCCTACTTTGAGCTCCATTTCCAGGTTCTTTTTATAGTAAAACCAATCAAAATCACCTCTATTTCTATAATATGTTTTCCATTCTATCAAATGAGACCAAGAAAACGAGAATACAACCATAAATACTATACGAAAATAGACCACAAAGTCGGCATTTTAATTAAAAAAAACGGTCGGAGTTTTTTTTTTTCTCATTATGCACTGCGTGCTCCAGGATTTTTTTTATATGGTGCACACTGACCACACAGACCCATTCTCTCACATGTGGGCCTACCAGCTTTCTCCTGCTTGATTTGAAGCCGCTAGAATTTATGAGTATATATACGTCAAACACGGTACCTCGTAAGACGTATATATACGGCCGCGACAGTCAAAGGGTTAAAACAGTCAAAGGGTTAAGTAAAAGCATGGTAACTTGGTATGATAGCAAAAGTTAGTGAAAAACAATGTGCTTATATCTGCATACAAAAGGGGTTAGAATTCTAGTGCATGTTTATAAATTAGAGTTGTTTAATAGTGACCAATAAGTAGTCTACAATTATAAAAGAGTTTATTTAGGAAAATTACCGTTTTGTAAATTTTTGGGCCTGGAATACTGGAAGTTTAATTGTATTTCAATGAATTTAAATGGGAAAATTAAAAAAATAAATTAGAAAAGGTTTATTAAAGTAACTTGGAATTCACTGTACCAGAAATTTCTGTGCACAGTAATTCTTATTAAAGGGTAACAGGGGATTAATAAAGTGCACTAAGTTTAACCCTTTCAGGGTCCGTCCCGTAGATCTACGGCTTTACGTTCAGGGTCCAAACCGTAGATCTACGCCATGAGCTCAGCTCACTCTGATAAACTGTGAGTGGTACATTTGGGCCTAGATATGAGAGAATACATCTATGTGGTATGTGTGCACCACATAAAACAAATCCTGCAGCACACTGTGTATAATGAGAGAAAAAAACTGAAATCATGATTTTTCGATTAAAACAGCAACTTTGCAGTGTTTTTTCGTATGTTTTTTATAGTTGTATTTGCGATTTCTTGGTCTCATTTGATAGAATGGAAGACATATTACAGAAATAGAGATGATTTTGATTGGTTTTAGCACTGGAAATGGCTTGAAACTGAGCTCAAAGTAGCGGAAATGTTAAATTTTTGCCGATGTTCAAGAGTAAACAAACGACCTCACACGTCTAATACACGCCAGCTGGTGGGTCTAATATACATTCACAAATGTGGTGATGATATTTATACAATTATTACAGTATTGCATAACAGTAAATCTTCTATTTTTTGGTGTGAATAAAAATTCATTATGTGAATAAAAAATCAAAATGGAATTTATTTGTAAAGCCTCAAAACATAACTAATGAACAGAGGAAATGTTAGTTTAGTGCCAGGAATGCCTACATTGTTTATTCTGGACCCTATTTTGAAATTGGAATATTTTGAACTTTGTGTTAAATTGGCCAAATTACCAATTTCTGATCACTTTATTTTGTAGTTGAAACAGTTGACTTGGCGATTTCTTGTGCTCAATCGATAGAATAGAAGTAATACTAGTGAAATAGCTAAGAATTTGGTTGACTGGAATAATGTAATTGGCCTAAAATGGGAGTCAAAGTCGGCAAAATCGCCGATTCGTAAATATCGCTGACACATCAAAATTCGCGAGAGCATAATTTCGTCAATTTTCCATCAAATTTCGTACTTTTTGTTTTATTACCTTCACAAAAAGATTCTCTACCATTTCATAAGAAAAAATAAAAATTTTTTTTTTTTTGAAAATTCTTGGACACTGGGATATTTTCTGCAATTCAGCATTAACATTGTTGGCCAGTATGACTGGGTTTGAGTGAGAGAAGATGTATGTCGTGTCATCTGCAAATAATATGGTGATTTCGGAGTAGTAAATGAGAAAGAGGAGTGTGATAAGCATTCGGTAGGTCATTGATGTAATGTACTGAGAACAGAAATGGGTGACACTGGAATGCATGTACAATGCCCATGGTTATGCATAACTTTTTGGGCACTCCTCAGTCTAACTAGTCTAAATCATAAGTCTGTAAAGGCCAAATGACAGAAATTTAAAAAAAAAAAAAAGGAACTCACTTTGGTCACACAGAGTACCAGTTCTGCCTGGAGGACACTTGCAGAGGAAGCCCTCAGATGGAAGGGTTACACAGGAGGCACCGGCTTGGCATGGCTGACTTTCACAGGGGTCTAAACGTACCTCGCACCTCTCTCCTGGAATACAATAACAGTTACAATGGAGAAAAACTGTAAATCTTTCTGAGACAATTTAAAATGCTGTATTTAAGCAGAATCAATTATTTAAAAAAATACTGTGCTTGAAGTTTTTTTAATGTACCTTAGAGTGTTCTTGCAGTGTTCTTGGACCACGTCTCTTTCTCATTTACATCAATGACCTCCCTAATGCCTCCAAACTACTTAAACCTGTTCTTTTTTGTAGATGACACCACCTATATCTTCTCTCACCTTAACCAAACCATATTTAGAAACACGGTAAATGATGAGCTGCTAAAAATATCCACTTGGATGATGACCAACAAACTTACTCTCAATATCGACAAAACCTACTTCATTCTATTTGGTAATAGAGCTGCAAATATTCAGATAAACATATCGATAAATGGTTCCTCAATTTCAAGACACACTGACGGAAAATTTCTGGGCTCCACACTGGCAACTGTCTTAAATTTCAGACCCACATACAGCATATTTCTAAAAAAATCTCCAAAACAGTAGGCATCCTACACAAATAACCCGCACATAGAAGAGTTAACCCTTTGACTGTTTACGCCGTATAAATACGTCTTACGAGCCAATGTTTCTGACGTATATATACTCAATAATTCTAGCGGCTTCAAATCAAGTGGGAGAAAGCTGGTAGGCCCACATGTGAGAGAATGGGTCTGTGTGGTCAGTGTGCACCACATAAAAAAAATCCTGCAGCACACAGTGCGTAATGAGAAAAAAAAAACTGATAGTTTTTTTGGATTAAAACGATGACTTTGAGGTGTATTTTCGTATAGTATTTATCGATGTATTTGCGTTTTCATGGTCTTAGGTGATAAAATGGAAAACATACTACGGAAATAGAGATGATTTTCATTACTTTGACGATGAAAACGACCTTGAAACTGAGCTCAAAGTAGCGGAAATGTTCGATTTTTACCAATGTTCAGGAGTAAGCAAATCACACCACCCGTCCAATACACGTCAACTGGGGAGTCTAATATTCTTTCACTAGTGCACTGATATTATTTATACCATTTTTACAATAATGCAGTAGTCTGCATAACAGTAAATTTTGTATTTTTTTGTATGAATAAAACATCGAAATAGAAAGCAATAAAAATATAAGAGGGGCCTAGAGATGTGACTAATGAACAGAGGACATGTTATTTTAGTGCCAAGAATGTCTACCTTGTTTATTCTGGACCCTATTTTGAAATTGGCATGTATTTTACTTTGCATGAAATTTGCCAAATTGCCAATTTCTGACCACCATATTGGGTAGTTCAAATTGGTAAATGGGCGGTTTCTTGTTCTCAGCTCATACATAAAATGGAGTTCTAAAGAAATAGCTATGAGATTGGTCAACTGGAACAATGGAATTGGCTGAAAACAGGGCTCAAAGTCGGCGAAATCGCCGATACGCATATGTCGCTGAGACCGCTAACTTTGCGGGAGCGTAATTCCGTGAGTTTTCGACCAATTTTCAAACTTTTGATGTCATTACCATCGGGAAAAGATTCTCTATCATTTCATAAGAAAAAGATTTTTTTTTTTTTTCAAAAATTTTGCGACATAGAATGACAGTTTCAGAGAGGGGCCTGCGACAGTCAAAGGGTTAAATTGTGCATAGGGTTCAACCACAGCAAATCACCTTAAACCTTTAATTATATAACAGAAAGCTGCTATGCGAATGATTACAAACTCCTGTGCCAGGCAACACACCCCACCGCTATTTAAGAGCTTGACCCTGCTTAACGTACAAAATATCCACTTACATTATTGTGCCTACTATATACACAAAACATTATTCTCCAATATAAACTCTCCTCTCAAACTTCTTCTCGAGAACTACAACAGAACCCACTTGCATAACACAAGACACAAAACACTATTTGATATCCCTCATGTCCATCTCTCCCTATGCAAAAATGCAATGCTTATAAAGGGCCCTAAGATCTGGAATTCATTGCCTGAAAATACAAAAGGGCCCTTGCCTGTACACCAATTCAAGGCACTACTTAGCAATCACCTCATCTCCTAAAACTAACAACACAAACACTATATACTATCACCACCATCAACTCAAAAATTGCCAAATTTTATAAGATTATTTCAAAACTAAAATTGCCTCAATCTCATTATGCATATGCTAAAATACAATTCTGTAACTTGTTATTGAACTACTTGTTAGTTTAATTACTATGAAACTGCTACTACCTCTGTTGATATGTAAAAAAACAATGTTCAATTCAAATCAACTATGATATATATATATTTTTTTTTTAACAAGTTGGCCGTCTCCCACCGAGGCAGGGTGACAGGGTGACCCAACAAGAAAAAAAATCCCAAAAAAGAAAATACAGTGGATCCCCGCTTAACGATCACCTCCCAATGCGACCAATTATGTAAGTGTATTTATGTAAGTGCGTTTGTACCTGTATGTTTGGGGGTCTGAAATGTACTAATCTACTTCACAATATTCCTTATGGGAACAAATTCGGTCAGTACTGGCACCTGAACATACTTCTGGAATGAAAAAATATTGTTAACCGGGGGTCCACTGTACTTTTATCATCATTCAACACTTTCACCTCACTCACACATAATCAATGTTTTTGCAGAGGTGCTCAGAATACAACAGTTTAGAAGCATATACGTATAAAGATACATAACATATCCCTCCAAACTGCCAATATACAAAACCCATCCATTAAAGTTCAGTCATTGTACTTCCCATTTCCAGGACTTAAGTCCAGCTATTCTTTCTAGTAATTATTACAGGAAAAGGAGTTACTAGCCCATTGTTCCCGGCATTTTAGTTGACTTTTACAACACGCATGGCTTACGGAGGAAAGATTCTTATTCCACTTCCCCATGGATATAAAAGGAAAAGTAATAAGAACAAGAACTATGAAGATAAAATCAAAGAAAACTCAGATGAGTGTGTATAAATAAACATGTACATGTATGTGTAGTGTGACCTAAGTGTAAGTAGAAGTAGCAAGACGTACCTGAGACAGACAAAAGACACCAGCAATCCTACCATCATGTAAAACAATTACAGGCTTTCGTTTTACTCACTTGGCAGGACGGTAGTACCTCCCTGGGTGGTTGCTGTCTACCAACCTACTATATGTCTAGTATGATCAAGCTCTACTTCACCTAGATTACAGCTTCGAGGGTTATTTTCAGCCCTTGGTAATGAAAATAACCCTCGAAGCTATAATCTAGGTGAAGTAGAGCTTGATCATACAGAATGTGAAAAGGACTTAGGAGTCATGGTGAGCAGGAATCTAAAGCCAAGACAGCAGTGCCTCAGTGTGCGCAACAAGGCCAACAGATTACTTGGATTTATCTCAAGAAGTATAAGTAACAGAAGTCCAAAAGTTATTTTACAGCTCTATACATCACTAGTGAGGCCTCATTTAGATTATGCTGCTCAGTTTTGGTCCCCTTACTACAGGATGGATATAGACTCATTAGAGAACATACAGAGAAGAATGACTAAAATGATTTACTGTGTAAGGAACCTCCCGTATGAAGATAGACTTAAAGCCTTAAATCTCCACTCTCTGGAGAGGGGTAGAATGAGGGGAGATATCATTGAAGTGTATAAGTGGATGACGGGCATAAACAAGGGAGATATTAATAAAGTACTGAGGGTGTCGAACCAGGTAAGAACCAGAAATAATGGATTTAAGTTGGATAAATTTAGATTTAGAAAGGACATAGGTAAGTACTGGTTTTCTAACAGAGTTGTAGATGCGTGGAACAGTCTTCCCAGTGGGGTGATAGAGGCTAGGACCTTGGGTAGCTTTAAGAAGAGACTGGACAAATATACGAGTGGGAGGGGCTGGGTTTGAATGGTGTCATTGGGTACGGGAGTTATTTCTTGGGTAGCTTTAGGTAGAGGTCGTTTTGATAAGGACCTGCCTCGCATGGGCCAGCAGGCCTTCTGCAGTGTTCCTACATTCTTATGTTCTTAGTGTTAAGTAGTCTGCAAAGCATTAGGTTTAGTCTGCCTGAAATGCCTCGGCATGATAGTGGCTTTCTTTGCCCTTAGCAAACCAATACATGTATTGTAATTACACATTGTAAACTATGCATGGGAAAAGACTCCTTATAACATGTCAGTCACACATTGTAAACTATGCAAAGAAGTAAAAATTTGAATTTGAATTTAAATTTGAGAATTGTAAAAAGAAAAAAAAAAGCCAACTTACAAACATCAACAGAGTACAGTATGTTGAGAGAAATTACATTTAAACTCTTTATCACTGTCTAATGGAGAAGCAATGCAACAAGCTGAATAAGATATCTTTTCAAGCTTGCATATTGTAAATCTAAAGATAAAATCTATATGTATTTACTCTAAGCCAGTTTCTTTATACCTAGGTAGTACGTTGGTAGACAGCAACCACCCAGGGAGGTACTACCATCCTGCCAAGTGAGTGTAAAATAGAAGCCTGTAATTGTTTTACATGATGGTAGGATTGCTGGTGTCTTTTTTCTGTCTCATAAACATGCAAGATTTCAGGTACGTGTTGCTACTTCTACTTACACTTAGGTCACACTACACTTGTATGTACAAGCATATACATGTATATACACACCCCTCTGGGTTTTCTTCTATTTTCTTGGTAGTTCTTGTTCATTTCCTCTTATCTTCATAGGGAAGTGGAACAATTCTTTCCTGTAAGCCATGTGTGTTGTAAGAGGCGACTAAAATGCCGGGAGCATGAGACTAGTAGCTCCTTCTTTTGTATATATCACTAAAGTCATAAAAAAAAAAAAAAAGAGAAACTTTTGGTTTTCTTTTTGGGCCACCTTGCTTCAGTGGGATACAGCCCATTTGTTTAAAAAAAAAGTTTCTACATAATGTGTATTAATATAGTATGTACATCAAATCTGCCTCTAAACTTAGAATCATAAACTTAGAAAGATACAGAAGCTTAATCTCATTCAACTCTGCATTTGTATTGTTTGTATTCTAGAGTATCATTAAACAGTTTTGGGAGACGACCGACTTGTTGAAAAAAAAAAAAAAAATAATAATAAATCAATTCAAGGGCTTTTCAGCCAACTAATTATTATATTGGTAGCTACAGCTCCTTGAATCAAACTTGATTATCCTGCATTCCTCAGGCACCGTATGAACCCTATGGTTTTAATGTTTCCCCATGATTTCAATAATCAAATTATGATAACTATAAAAGGTTATAAATGACAATTTTTATCATTAAATTAAATGATAAAACATGCAAAAATAGCACATTACCTGTATTACAAGAAATGAACTTGGATAATAAGGAAATGCTGTATTTTATGAAAATACTTGCAAGTGTATGGAATAGGAAGTAACTTACTAAATACTGTAAAGAGTTTTTATGAGGATAGTGAGCTCAGGTTATGGAGTGTAGGAGAGAGGGAGACTACTTCCCAGTAAAAGTTGGTCTTAGACAGGGATGTGTAATGTCACCATGGTTGTTAAACATGTTTATAGATGGGGTTGTAAAAGAAGTAAATGCTAAGGTGTTGGGGAAGAGAGGTGGGATTAAATTATGGGGAATCAAATACAAAATGGGAGTTGACACAGTTACTATCTGCTGATGATACTGTGCTTTTGGGGGATTGGATAGTACAGTGGAACCTCAAATTTCGAACGTATCACTTATCGAACTCTTCGAAAATAGAACGCTTTTTTCAAACCAACTTTGTCCCTATTATCGAACTCGCCCCTATTTACGAACCGCCGGGTACCGGACTTGTCCAGCAGCCCACTCTGTCCGCATCCCCATGCAGGTGCCATGAGCCAGTCTGGTTTTGTTGATTCTTGAGTGAACACTAACCTGCGCTCTCATTCAAACATTTTACAATTATTTCATTGTGTTTAGTGCTTGTGGGACTGTGAAATAAGCTACAATGGGCCCAAATAAACTTGCTAGTGGTACCCCTGTGGTAAAGAAAGTGAGAAACACAATAGATGTTAAGAAGGAAATAATACAGAAGTGGAATGATGTCCAAATGTTTGTGCAGAAGTACCACCCTGAGCAAGCTGAAACAAGCCATCTTTGCAACAAGTTCAGTGACAGAACCATGTCCCATTTTAGGGAAATCTTAAAGAGGCACCAGAAACAGAGGACTGTGGACAGTTATTTTGTGAGACAGGGGTCCAGTGACTCTCAAGCTGGTCCTAGTGGCATTAAAAGACAGAGAAGGGAAGTAACCCCAGAGAGGGCTTTGATACCTGAAGTCCTCATGGAGGGGGATTCTCCTTCCAAACACTAACCCCAACTCCCTCTCTCCTCCTCCCTATCTTCCAGATGCCATCACCAATCTTCAATAAAGGTAAGTAAAATGTTATTTTATATGTTTATTTAAATTTATTAATACATAATTGAACACTATATTTGTTGTGTGTATGTAAAACTATAATTACTCTCTATAAGATGTATTTTTTTGTGAGTATTTTTGGGTTTCTGGAACAGATTAAATGTATTTCCATTATTTCTTATGGGAAATATTGCTTCGCTTTTCAGACTTTTCGAATTTAGAACTAGCTCCTGGAACGGATTAAGTTCGATATTTGAGGTTCCACTGTACACCCCCGTGGCCCGGTCTGAGACCAGGCCTCATGGTGGATCAGGGTCTGATCAACCAGATTGTTACTGCTGGCTGCACACAAGCTGACATACGAACCACAGCCCAGTTGGTCAGGTACTGACTTTAGGTGCCTGTCCAGTGCCATCTTGAAGACAGCCAGGGGTCTATTGGTAATCCCCCTTATGTGTGCTGGGAGGCAATTGAACAGTCTTGGG
>NW_027198707.1:0-40696 GCF_038502225.1 Cherax quadricarinatus
CACTAGCAAAATGGTTATCAAACAGATAGACCAACTTAAGCAAAATAAATCGCTGGGCCCTGATGAACTTTTTTCTAGGGTTCTTAAAGAGTGTAAAATGGAACTTTGTGAACCATTGACTAATATTTTTAATATTCCTCTTCAAACAGGTGTAGTGTCTGATATGTGGAAGATGGCTAGTGTAATTCCTATTTTTAAAGCAGGGGACAAGTCGTTGCCCTCAAATTACCGCCCAATAAGCCTAACCTCAATTGTAGGCAAATTACTATAGTCAATTATAGCTGATAATATAAGATGCCATGTGGATAAGCACAGCTTGATTAATGATACTCAGCATGGATTCACGAGGGGCCGTTCCTGCTTAACTAATTTATTAACGTTCTTCAGTAAAGCTTTTGAGGCCGTTGATCATGATAGAGAATTCGATATTGTTTATTTAGATTTTAGTAAGGCTTTTGATAGAGCATGGCACCAGAGACTGTTAAAAAAAGTGGCAGCTCATGGCATTGGGGGAAATGTGCTGTCATGTATGGAGTCATTGCTCACAAATAGGAAACAGAGAAAATGCTTAAATGGGGTTAAATCCGAGTGGGGATCTGTGACAAGTGGTGTACCAGAGGGATCAGTCTTAGGCCCGATGTTGTTTATATATCAATGACCTTGATAAGGGTATTACTAGTGATATGAGCAAATTCGCCGATGACACAAAGATAGGTAGGATAATTGATTCAAACGTAGATGTTAGGGAACTTCAAAAGGATTTAGACAAATTGAATTCTTGGTCATAAAAATGGCAGATGCAGTTCAATGTAGATAAATGCAAGGTTCTGAAGCTCGGGAGTGTCCATAACCCTAGCACTTATAAGTTAAATGATGTAGAACTTAGCCATACAGATTGCGAAAAGGACTTGGGGGTTACGGTGAGCAGAAACCTTAAGCCAAGACAGCAATGCCTAAGCGTACGTAACAAGGCAAATAGATTATTGGGATTTATATCAAAAAGTGTAAGCAACAGAAGTACAGAGGTCATACTGCAGCTTTATACATCATTAGTAAGGCCTCACCTAGATTATGCAGCTCAGTTCTGGTCTCCATATTATAGAATGGTCACAAATTCGTTAGAAAACATTCAGCGTAGAATGACTAAATTAATACATAGCATTAGAAATCTTCCTTATGAAGAGAGATTGAAGACTCTTAAATTACATTCACTTGTTAGACGAGGAATGAGGGGAGACATGATCGAAGTGTATAAGTGGAGAGATGGGTATTAATAAAGGGGACATTACTAAGGTGTTGAGGATATCTCTCCAAGAGAGAACCCACAGTAATGGATTTAAATTAGACTGGTTTAGATTTAGAAAGGACATAGGAAAGTATTGGTTTGGAAATATGGTAGCTGATGAGTGGAACATTCTACCTATTTGGGTTATTGAGGCTAAAACCTTGGGTAGTTTCAAATTTAGGTTGTATAAATGCATGAGTGAGAGGGGTTGGATTTGAGTGGGACTTGCATATGGGTGGATAGAGTTATCAAAGCTTATTTCTTGGGTAGTTTTGAAAATTTGGTTGGGTGAATGTTTTGTCAGTGGGATGGATTGTAAAGGACCTGACTAGTATGGGCCAACAGGCCTGCTGCAGTGTTCCTCCTTTCTTATGTTTCTTATGTTTTTTAAGTAGGTCGTGCCCAAGGGTTAGGCAAGCGAAGAATTCCCATGTATTAATATCCCAAGAAGTTGCAGTGTCTGACAGGATTGTAGATGAATGGTTCAGAGAACCGACACGTTGATAAATTAGACACATGTGCAAATTCTCCACACATATGCTATTCAAGATTGATGGACTGACCATATCGACTCAAGGTTGAGGGACTGATTACCTCATTCTCCTCCTGTTCTTCACGTTTCTCCTTTATGTGGACTGATGAAGCCACTGTGTGGCGGAACGATTCCTCAGTAAAGATACCCAAGAGTTGCACATGTGTCTGATCTATCACGAGCTGAGTGCACTACCGACCGTGCTACATGACACCCCATAGATATTACCATAGGGCTACGATTAGTAAAAATGCAAAATATATGTTCCAGGTATGAGCACTTACCTGCCTCAGGTACCTGATGTCTGTACCACCACATAATATTTGCTTCTCTAGATTTACTCCCCTGAAAAGGAAGACTTATATCAGTCATTAAGTAAAGTTTACTGTCCATGCAAAATCTGCCAATCACTATATCTCTTAAGCCTTAGGTAACATTAGGTAGAATTTATCGTGAAACAGGACAAGTGTTTCCTGACGCTGGTCTCAGTCATATGAGGAACCGATGGAAATAAACTTAGCTCAGTGGTGACGTGTACTTAGCCCAGTGGTGACGTGTACTTAGCTCAGTGGTGACGTGTACTTAGCTCTGTGAAGACCTATTTGTGTGCTCTCTGTGAATCTGTACCAGGATGCCTTCTCTTGAGCAACTTTACCAGCAGCTGAGAGAAGAGCTCAGAGTTGCTAAGATGGAGATACGGCGATTAACGGAGGAGAACAAGAGGATTCGTAGTAATCCTTCTGTTGTGAGTCCCCAGGTTAAGAGGGGAGCTTGGTCAGTGGTCGGGCAACATGGAACCAAGCTGAAGATCAAGAAAACGGTTGGAGAGGCTGAAACAACGAGAAACCAGAAGACTACCGTGGAAACTTCCAACTCATTCTCGGTGCTACCTGACGAATGTGAGTGTTCTGCTGGGAATGCCACAACGAGCACCAAAGAAGCATTGGCAGACGTGAGTAAGACATCCCTAGAAACCCCAACGAAGACCATCGAGAACGTCTTGACGAATTCTACAAGTGGTGTAATGCTACCTGGCGAATGTGAGTCGACTACTCGGAGCATCACGACGGACGACGCCAAGGAAGGTAAAAACATTGTTGTTGTTGGGGATAGCCAGATTAGGTACATGGATAGGGCATTCTGTTTGAAGGATAGGAGTAGGAGGCAGAGAGTGTGTTTTCCTGGGGCTGGGATGAAGGATATTGTTAGCCGTCTGGATGACATCATGAGAGGTAATGGGAGCAATCCTATTATCTGTCTCAGTGCTGGAGGCAACGATGTTGGCAGACGTAGGAGTGAGGACCTGATTAGCAGGTATAGGTCAGCAATAGAGAGAATTAGGAGGAAGGGTGGGAAACCTGTCATATGTGGCATTTTGCCAAGGAGAGGAGTTGGAAATGAATGGTTGTCCAGAGCAATTGGTGTCAATTGCTGGCTGGACAAGTACTGTAAGGAAAATGCAGTAACGTTCATTGACAACTGGGACCTCTTCTATGGCAGAAATGACATGTATGCCAGGGATGGGGTTCACTTATCTAGGTGTGGGGTGGGAGCACTGGCCAACGCAGTGGAGGGAGCTGTTTGGTCTTTAAACTAGGAATAGTTAGTGGTATGGGTTTTGGCGGGAAAACTGTGAAGTCGCAGGGTAGTAACATGAGTACTAGGAGAACTAGTAATAGGCAAAATGAGGTGGATATTGGAAAGCCAGTGGCACTAATTGACAAGGACAGTAATAAGTTTAGTGGAATAACAGAAAGGAGCAGGAAGGGTAAAGAGAGTGGAGGGTCATTAAAAATTTATTACACAAATAGTCGCAGTGCTAGGAATAAGATGGACGAGTTGAGACTAGTTGCTAGTGCAGGTAACATAGATGTATTTGCCATTACTGAGACGTGGTTTAATTCAAAAAGTCGGGACATGCCTGCAGAATGTCACATTCAGGGTTTTAAATTGTTCCAAGTAGATAGAAGTATCGGGAAGGGGGGTGGGGTGGCATTGTATGTCCGAGATCGCTTGAACTGTTACATAAAAACGGGTATTAAGTCTGAAGTAACACATACAGAGTCTGTTTGGATAGAATTTTCAGAGGGGCATGAAAAATTAATTTTAGGTGTGATATACCGTCCCCCAAATTTAGATAGGGACCAAGGGAGACTACTATGGGAGGAAATTGTTAGGGCCACAAGGCACGATAATGTAGTAATTCTAGGAGACTTTAGCTTTAGTCATATTGATTGGAATTTCTTGACTGGGAATTTAGAATCATACGATTTCTTAGAAGTAGTTCAGGATTGTTTTTTGAAGCAGTTTGTGACAGAACCTACAAGGGGAAATAACCTGCTTGACTTAGTTCTGGCAAACAATGAATCCCTTGTTAATAATTTAGAAGTTTCAGAGGAACTGGGTGCTAGCGACCACAAATCAATTACATGTAGAATTGAATGGAAGTATGATAGTAGGGATAACTCAGTAACAGTCCCAGATTTTCGCTTAGCAGATTACGATGGGCTTAGAGAACACTTATCATCTGTTGACTGGGGTAACGAAGAGAGCTATCAATATGACAGTTTTCTGAACACAATACATGATGCTCAAAGAACGTTTATCCCTTATAAGGAAATTAGATCAAATAGAAATGACCCAAAATGGATGAATAATAGGCTGAAATATCTACTAGGGCATAAGAAAGGAATTTATAGGCGTATCAAAAGAGGCGAGGGTCATCTTATGAACCAGTATATTGACATTAAGAGGGACATTAAAAAGGGGATAAGAAAAGCTAAAAGGGACTATGAAATTAAAGTTGCTAGGGATTCTAAAACTAACCCAAAAAGTTTTTTCCAGGTCTATAGAACAAAAGTCAGAGATAAGATAGGTCCCCTTAAAAATAACTATGGGCATCTTACTGACAAAGAGAATGAAATGTGCTCGATTTTAAATAATTATTTTCTCTCGGTTTTTACACAGGAAGACACTAATAATATTCCAGTAATTAATTTTTATAGTGGATCAGAAGAAGATAAATTATGTAACATCACAGTCACTAGTGAAATGGTTGTGAAGCAGATAGACAGACTGAAGATAAGTCACTGATGAGGTTTTTTCAACTGAATGCAAAATGGAAGTCTGTGAACCATTAACTAATATTTTTAATTTATCTCTTCAAACAGGTGCAGTGTCTGATATGTGGAAGATGGCTAATGTAATTCCTATGACAAGTCGTTACCGTTTACCGCCCAATTGACCTCAATTGTAGGCAAATTACTAGAGTCAATTATAGCTGAGATTATAAGAAGCCATCTCGATAAGCATAGCTTGATTAATGATACTCAGCATGGATTCACAAGAGGCCGGTCTTGTCTAACTAATTAATTAACTTTCTTCAGTAAAGCTTTTGAGGCTGTTGACTACGATAAAGGTGTTTTGTATATAACAACTCATGACCATAAAGTTATAGTGATCCATACAAGAATGTTCACTGTAACTGACATTTTTACAAAGTAAGATAAACAACTCTGCTTATATATAAATATATATATATATATATATATATATATATATATATATATACATACATATACATATATATATACATATACATATACATACATATATATATTGTAGGTAGTAGGTTGGTAGACAGCAACCACCCAGGGAAGTACTACCGTCCTGCCAGATGACTGTGAAACAGAAACCTGTAACTGTTTTGCATGATGGTAGGATTGCTGGTTTCTTTTTCTGTCTCATAAACACGCTAGATAACAGGGATATCTTGCTACTCCTACTTACACTTTGGTCACACTTCACAGACACGCACATGCATATATATATACATACATCTAGGTTTTTCTCCTTTTTCTAAATAGCTCTTGTTCTTCTTTATTTCTTCTATTGTCCATGGGGAAGTGGAAAAGAATCTTTCCTCCGTAAGCCATGCGTGTCGTATGAGGCGACTAAAATGCCGGGAGCAATGGGCTAGTAACCCCTTCTCCTGTAGACACTTACTAAAAAAGAGAAGAAGAAAAACTTTATAAAACTGGGATGCTTAAATGTGCGTGGATGTAGTGCGGATGACAAGAAACAGATGATTGCTGATGTTATGAATGAAAAGAAGTTGGATGTCCTGGCCCTAAGCGAAACAAAGCTGAAGGGGGTAGGAGAGTTTCAGTGGGGGGAAATAAATGGGATTAAATCTGGAGTATCTGAGAGAGTTAGAGCAAAGGAAGGGGTAGCAGTAATGTTAAATGATCAGTTATGGAAGGAGAAAAGAGAATATGAATGTGTAAATTCAAGAATTATGTGGATTAAAGTAAAGGTTGGATGCGAGAAGTGGGTCATAATAAGCGTGTATGCACCTGGAGAAGAGAGGAATGCAGAGGAGAGAGAGAGATTTTGGGAGATGTTAAGTGAATGTATAGGAGCCTTTGAACCAAGTGAGAGAGTAATTGTGGTAGGGGACCTGAATGCTAAAGTAGGAGAAACTTTTAGAGAGGGTGTGGTAGGTAAGTTTGGGGTGCCAGGTGTAAATGATAATGGGAGCCCTTTGATTGAACTTTGTATAGAAAGGGGTTTAGTTATAGGTAATACATATTTTAAGAAAAAGAGGATAAATAAGTATACAAGATATGATGTAGGGCGAAATGACAGTAGTTTGTTGGATTATGTATTGGTAGATAAAAGACTGTTGAGTAGACTTCAGGATGTACATGTTTATAGAGGGGCCACAGATATATCAGATCACTTTCTAGTTGTAGCTACACTGAGAGTAAAAGGTAGATGGGATACAAGGAGAATAGAAGCATCAGGGAAGAGAGAGGTGAAGGTTTATAAACTAAAAGAGGAGGCAGTTAGGGTAAGATATAAACAGCTATTGGAGGATAGATGGGCTAATGAGAGCATAGGCAATGGGGTCGAAGAGGTATGGGGTAGGTTTAAAAATGTAGTGTTAGAGTGTTCAGCAGAAGTTTGTGGTTACAGGAAAGTGGGTGCGGGAGGGAAGAGGAGCGATTGGTGGAATGATGATGTAAAGAGAGTAGTAAGGGAGAAAAAGTTAGCATATGAGAAGTTTTTACAAAGTAGAAGTGATGCAAGGAGGGAAGAGTATATGGAGAAAAAGAGAGAGGTTAAGAGAGTGGTGAAGCAATGTAAAAAGAGAGCAAATGAGAGAGTGGGTGAGATGTTATCAACAAATTTTGTTGAAAATAAGAAAAAGTTTTGGAGTGAGATTAACAAGTTAAGAAAGCCTAGAGAACAAATGGATTTGTCAGTTAAAAATAGGAGAGGAGAGTTATTAAATGGAGAGTTAGAGGTATTGGGAAGATGGAGGGAATATTTTGAGGAATTGTTAAATGTTGATGAAGATAGGGAAGCTGTGATTTCGTGTATAGGGCAAGGAGGAATAACATCTTGTAGGAGTGAGGAAGAGCCAGTTGTGAGTGTGGGGGAAGTTCGTGAGGCAGTAGGTAAAATGAAAGGGGGTAAGGCAGCCGGGATTGATGGGATAAAGATAGAAATGTTAAAAGCAGGTGGGGATATAGTTTTGGAGTGGTTGGTGCAATTATTTAATAAATGTATGGAAGAGGGTAAGGTACCTAGGGATTGGCAGAGAGCATGCATAGTTCCTTTGTATAAAGGCAAAGGGGATAAAAGAGAGTGCAAAAATTATAGGGGGATAAGTCTGCTGAGTATACCTGGTAAAGTGTATGGTAGAGTTATTATTGAAAGAATTAAGAGTAAGACGGAGAATAGGATAGCAGATGAACAAGGAGGCTTTAGGAAAGGTAGGGGGTGTGTGGACCAGGTGTTTACAGTGAAACATATAAGTGAACAGTATTTAGATAAGGCTAAAGAGGTCTTTGTGGCATTTATGGATTTGGAAAAGGCGTATGACAGGGTGGATAGGGGGGCAATGTGGCAGATGTTGCAAGTGTATGGTGTAGGAGGTAGGTTACTGAAAGCAGTGAAGAGTTTTTACGAGGATAGTGAGGCTCAAGTTAGAGTATGTAGGAAAGAGGGAAATTATTTCCCAGTAAAAGTAGGCCTTAGACAAGGATGTGTGATGTCACCGTGGTTGTTTAATATATTTATAGATGGGGTTGTAAGAGAAGTAAATGCGAGGGTCTTGACAAGAGGCGTGGAGTTAAAAGATAAAGAATCACACACAAAGTGGGAGTTGTCACAGCTGCTCTTTGCTGATGACACTGTGCTCTTGGGAGATTCTGAAGAGAAGTTGCAGAGATTGGTGGATGAATTTGGTAGGGTGTGCAAAAGAAGAAAATTAAAGGTGAATACAGGAAAGAGTAAGGTTATGAGGATAACAAAAAGATTAGGTGATGAAAGATTGAATATCAGATTGGAGGGAGAGAGTATGGAGGAGGTGAATGTATTCAGATATTTGGGAGTGGACGTGTCAGCGGATGGGTCTATGAAAGATGAGGTGAATCATAGAATTGATGAGGGAAAAAGAGTGAGTGGTGCACTTAGGAGTCTGTGGAGACAAAGAACTTTGTCCTTGGAGGCAAAGAGGGGAATGTATGAGAGTATAGTTTTACCAACGCTCTTATATGGGTGTGAAGCATGGGTGATGAATGTTGCAGCGAGGAGAAGGCTGGAGGCAGTGGAGATGTCATGTCTGAGGGCAATGTGTGGTGTGAATATAATGCAGAGAATTCGTAGTTTGGAAGTTAGGAGGAGGTGCGGGATTACCAAAACTGTTGTCCAGAGGGCTGAGGAAGGGTTGTTGAGGTGGTTCGGACATGTAGAGAGAATGGAGCGAAACAGAATGACTTCAAGAGTGTATCAGTCTGTAGTGGAAGGAAGGCGGGGTAGGGGTCGGCCTAGGAAAGGTTGGAGAGAGGGGGTAAAGGAGGTTTTGTGTGCGAGGGGCTTGGACTTCCAGCAGGTATGCATGAGCGTGTTTGATAGGAGTGAATGGAGACAAATGGTTTTTAATACTTGACGTGCTGTTGGAGTGTGAGCAAAGTAACATTTATGAAGGGGTTCAGGGAAACCGGCAGGCCGGACTTGAGTCCTGGAGATGGGAAGTACAGTGCCTGCACTCTGAAGGAGGGGTGTTAATGTTGCAGTTTAAAAACTGTAGTGTAAAGCACCCTTCTGGCAAGACAGTGATGGAGTGAATGATGGTGAAAGTTTTTCTTTTTCGGGCCACCCTGCCTTGGTGGGAATCGGCCAGTGTGATAATAAAAATAATGTTACATACCGGTGTTTTCAAGCTTGTGAGAAAGATTGTTACATACTAGTGCTTACAAGCTTGAGAGAAAGATTGTTACATACCGGTGTTTACAAGCTTGAGAGAAAGATTGTTACATACTGGTGTTTACAAGCTTGAGAGAAAGATTGTTACATACCGGTGTTTTCAAGCTTGTGAGAAAGATTGTTACATACTGGTGCTTACAAGCTTGAGAGAAAGATTGTTACATACCGGTGTTTTCAAGCTTGTGAGAAAGATTGTTACATACTGGTGTTTACAAGCTTGAGAGAAAGATTGTTACATACTGGTGTTTACAAGCTTGAGAGAAAGATTGTTACATACTGGTGTTTACAAGCTTGTGAGAAAGATTGTTACATACCGGTGTTTTCAAGCTTGTGAGAAAGATTGTTACATACTGGTGTTTTCAAGCTTGAGAGAAAGATTGTTACATACTAGTGCTTACAAGCTTGAGAGAAAGATTGTTACATACTGGTGTTTACAAGCTTGAGAGAAAAGCTTGTTTACAAGAGAAAGATTGTTACATACTTGTGTTTACAAGCTTGAGAGAAAGATTGTTACATACTGGTGTTTACAAGCTTGAGAGAAAGATTGTTACATACTGGTGTTTACAAGCTTGAGAGAAAGATTGTTACATACTGGTGTTTACAAGCTTGAGAGAAAGATTGTTACATACTGGTGTTTACAAGCTTGAGAGAAAGATTGTTACATACTGGTGTTTACAAGCTTGAGAGAAAGATTGTTACATACTGGTGTTTACAAGCTTGAGAGAAAGATTGTTACATACTGCTGTTTACAAGCTTGAGAGAAAGATTGTTACATACTGGTGTTTACAAGCTTGAGAGAAAGATTGTTACATACTGCTGTTTACAAGCTTGAGAGAAAGATTGTTACATACTGGTGTTTACAAGCTTGAGAGAAAGATTGTTACATACTGCTGTTTACAAGCTTGAGAGAAAGATTGTTACATACTGGTGTTTACAAGCTTGAGAGAAAGCGTCCCACCAGGGATTTTTACCATCTTCTACGCAGGTCACTTGGTTCTGAAAAGTTAAATTGTTGTTATACAATTTATTCCAATTCACTTTTTTATCTTAGGCTGAGTTAGGTTAGATTAGGTTTGTCAGGGAACATGACAAGTGTTTCCTGATGCGGGTCTTAGTTATATGATGTTGCACAGCAAGAAGTTTAGGTTATCTGACTGAAGCCTTCCACTGGCTTACCAGTCCACCATTTTAAAAATTCTGAGTATTATTTTTTTATGTGTTACCTGGATATTTCTCCAATTACTTAACTTATTAAGGCCAGATTAAAAAAAAATATGAAAAGATTTATGATTGCATTAAGTAATAATAGATATATATTGAACAATTTGTGTAATATTTCCCACTTCCAGACAATGATCACATTTACCATTATTTACGTCTCAGATAGTCTTATATACAGTATTAAAATTTCTGAATCTTTAGTAATGTAAAAATGCAAATTGATGACAAATTAATTTTTTTGTTGTTGTGCCATACAAGCCAAACAGGTGAGTTTGATCTATTTGACAAGACTGTTTTCTGTCAAATAGCCAGAGTGAAAATTTTTATCAGCTATAACTCTGCCAAATTTAATCTGAGCATAATGAAAAAAAAATTAATTTATTATAAGTATTATTATATAAATGAAATATGTATGAGAAGTTAGGTTAAAAAAATACATTAGTTTAAGTAAGTTTATGTGAGATTTTTAAGATAGTTCTGATCCAAAAATAAAAATATTTAAAGTCCCATTCACATCTTCAGAAAATAGTTCAGCATCATGAACATCTTACAATATTATAATTCAGAGAAGAGAAACTACATGAATTACCTGTCTTTCTGAAGCTTCTGGAAGTTTATTTACAACAAACTCGTAAGTAACATCTTCTCCAGCAGCTTTACAAAGGCTTGTTATCTTCTCTTCAAATGTTGTCAAGTCTTGAGTGGGAGAGACACGAATATCAAAGCCAACGTTGAGTTCTGCTGGAACTACATTGTACTGAACACCTCCCTGAAAAATATTACTTATCATACTCACCTCAACCAATACAATTACGAAAGTATTAAAATATATCAGGGAACGGATGGGGTTTGAACCCATGGCAAGTGAAGCCTATAACATATAGGCCGTTGTGTTAACCACTGGACCATCTGGCTTTAATAAGATTCATATAACTGGTTATATTTCTGTACACCACAGGGAGGTTAGCATGAGCCTCCACTGTGACCACAAATGTAGGTTTTTACAGACAAATTCCACTGGCATGTGAGTTTTAATCTTCACTTGCCATGGATTCAAACCCCATCCGTTCCCTGATTTGTTATTACAATTTCGTGAGTATTAAAATATCCCTGACAATATATTATGATCATAAAACACCATATAAATATATTAATAATTATAATATCTACAACAAATATTGTATCTTTACTGGATAAGATAAATAAAAATATTGAGAGTCATTGTTTTTTCTGGTGCATAAAAGTTTTCTGAGACAAAGTGAAACAAATTTGTTATTATCAGGATGTGAACGAACATTTATAAGTTAGAGAGACAAGGTAATATTAAGAGGAAGACTATCATAAATATATGGGGAACATTAACAGGTTTAGGTGCTTGTGTGTCGTGCCGCCGTGCCGTCGTGCCGCCTTGCCGCCGTGCCGTCGTGCCGCCGTGCCGTCGTGCCGCCGTGCCGCCGTGCCGCCGTGTTATTTCGTGTTTTTCACGGTCTCTTTAGCGTACTAGAACTTTAAACTGTGCCAGTGAACTTATAAGATACATCCCTCTAGCACTTGGAACTTATCTAACAGATAATAATATCTACTGAGTGGAAAAAGGAGAATCAGTGTAGAATAACAAACATTACCAGACTCTCAGAGAGGAACTTGAGGCCTAGAGTGACCGTGAAAATAATATTACAACTTTTTTGTCAGAGGAAAGACAGTTTCCCTGATAATAGTATGTTATACATAGTGCTATAGTGTATACCACAGTGGTACCCTAGTGTTATACATAGTGCTATAGTGTATACCACAGTGGTACCCTAGTGTTATACATAGTGCTATAGTGTATACCACAGTGGTACCCTAGTGTTATACATAGTGCTATAGTGTATACCACAGTGGTACCCTAGTGTTATACATAGTGCTATAGTGTATACCACAGTGGTACCCTAGTGTTATACATAGTGCTATAGTGTATACCACAGTGGTACCCTAGTGTTATACATAGTGCTATAGTGTATACCACAGTGGTACCCTAGTGTTATACATAGTGCTATAGTGTATACCACAGTGGTACCCTAGTGTTATACATAGTGCTATAGTGTATACCACAGTGGTACCCTAGTGTTATACATAGTGCTATAGTGTATACCACAGTGGTACCCTAGTGTTATACATAGTGCTATAGTGTATACCACAGTGGTACCCTAGTGTTATACATAGTGCTATAGTGTATACCACAGTGGTACCCTAGTGTTATACATAGTGCTATAGTGTATACCACAGTGGTACCCTAGTGTTATACATAGTGCTATAGTGTATACCACAGTGGTACCCTAGTGTTATACATAGTGCTATAGTGTATACCACAGTGGTACCCTAGTGTTATACATAGTGCTATAGTGTGTACCACAGTGGTACCCTAGTGTTATACATAGTGCTATAGTGTATACCACAGTGGTACCCTAGTGTT
Source organism: Cherax quadricarinatus (assembly GCF_038502225.1). Lineage (NCBI taxonomy): Eukaryota > Metazoa > Arthropoda > Malacostraca > Decapoda > Parastacidae > Cherax > Cherax quadricarinatus. The sequence goes on from NW_027198707.1 coordinate 12,769, forward strand.
ATACATAGTGCTATAGTGTGTACCACAGTGGTACCCTAGTGTTATACATAGTGCTATAGTGTATACCACAGTGGTACCCTAGTGTTATACATAGTGCTATAGTGTATACCACAGTGGTACCCTAGTGTTATACATAGTGTTATAGTGTGTACCACAGTGGTACCCTAGTGTTATACATAGTGCTATAGTGTATACCACAGTGGTACCCTAGTGTTATACATAGTGCTATAGTGTATACCACAGTGGTACCCTAGTGTTATACATAGTGCTATAGTGTATACCACAGTGGTACCCTAGTGTTATACATAGTGCTATAGTGTATACCACAGTGGTACCCTAGTGTTATACATAGTGCTATAGTGTATACCACAGTGGTACCCTAGTGTTATACATAGTGCTATAGTGTATACCACAGTGGTACCCTAGTGTTATACATAGTGCTATAGTGTATACCACAGTGGTACCCTAGTGTTATACATAGTGCTATAGTGTATACCACAGTGGTACCCTAGTGTTATACATAGTGCTATAGTGTATACCACAGTGGTACCCTAGTGTTATACATAGTGCTATAGTGTATACCACAGTGGTACCCTAGTGTTATACATAGTGCTATAGTGTATACCACAGTGGTACCCTAGTGTTATACATAGTGCTATAGTGTATACCACAGTGGTACCCTAGTGTTATACATAGTGCTATAGTGTATACCACAGTGGTACCCTAGTGTTATACATAGTGCTATAGTGTATACCACAGTGGTACCCTAGTGTTATACATATATAGTGTATACCACAGTGGTACCCTAGTGTTATGCATATAGTGTATACCACAGTGGTACCCTAGTGTTATACATAGTGCTATAGTGTATACCACAGTGGTACCCTAGTGTTATACATAGTGCTATAGTGTATACCACAGTGGTACCCTAGTGTTATACATAGTGCTATAGTGTATACCACAGTGGTACCCTAGTGTTATACATAGTGCTATAGTGTATACCACAGTGGTACCCTAGTGTTATACATAGTGCTATAGTGTATACCACAGTGGTACCCTAGTGTTATACATAGTGCTATAGTGTATACCACAGTGGTACCCTAGTGTTATACATAGTGCTATAGTGTATACAACAGTCGTACCCTCTAGTTATACATAGAGCTATAGTGTATACCACAGTGGTACCCTAGTGTTATACATAGTGCTATAGTGTATACCACAGTGGTACCCTAGTGTTATACATAGTGCTATAGTGTATACCACAGTGGTACCCTAGTGTTATACATAGTGCTATAGTGTATACCACAGTGGTACCCTAGTGTTATACATAGTGCTATAGTGTATACCACAGTGGTACCCTAGTGTTATACATAGTGCTATAGTGTATACCACAGTGGTACCCTAGTGTTATACATAGTGCTATAGTGTATACCACAGTGGTACCCTAGTGTTATACATAGTGCTATAGTGTATACCACAGTGGTACCCTAGTGTTATACATAGTGCTATAGTGTATACCACAGTGGTACCCTAGTGTTATATATAGTGCTATAGTGTATACCACAGTGGTACCCTAGTGTTATACATAGTGCTATAGTGTATACCACAGTGGTACCCTAGTGTTATACATAGTGCTATAGTGTATACCACAGTGGTACCCTAGTGTTATATATAGTGCTATAGTGTATACCACAGTGGTACCCTAGTGTTATATATAGTGCTATAGTGTATACCACAGTGGTACCCTAGTGTTATACATAGTGCTATAGTGTATACCACAGTGGTACCCTAGTGTTATATATAGTGCTATAGTGTATACCACAGTGGTACCCTAGTGTTATACATAGTGCTATAGTGTATACCACAGTGGTACCCTAGTGTTGTAGTGTATACAGTGGTATAGTGTTAGTGTATAGTGGTACCCTAGTGTAGTGCTATAGTGTATACCACAGTGGTACCCTAGTGTTATGTATAGTGTTATAGTGTATACCACAGTGGTACCCTAGTGTTATATATAGTGTTATAGTGTATACCACAGTGGTACCCTAGTGTTATACATAGTGCTATAGTGTATACCACAGTGGTACCCTAGTGTTATACATAGTGCTATAGTGTATACCACAGTGGTACCCTAGTGTTATGTATAGTGTTGTAGTGTATACCACAGTGGTACCCTAGTGTTATATATAGTGTTGTAGTGTATACCACAGTGGTACCCTAGTGTTATGTATAGTGCTGTAGTGTATACCACAGTGGTACCCTAGTGTTATATATAGTGTTGTAGTGTATACCACAGTGGTACCCTAGTGTTATATATAGTGTTGTAGTGTATACCACAGTGGTACCCTAGTGTTATATATAGTGCTATAGTGTATACCACAGTGGTACCCTAGTGTTATATATAGTGTTGTAGTGTATACCACAGTGGTACCCTAGTGTTATATATAGTGCTATAGTGTATACCACAGTGGTACCCTAGTGTTATACATAGTGTTGTAGTGTATACCACAGTGGTACCCTAGTGTTATATATAGTGTTGTAGTGTATACCACAGTGGTACCCTAGTGTTATATATAGTGTTGTAGTGTATACCACAGTGGTACCCTAGTGTTATGTATAGTGTTGTATTGTGTACCACATTGGTACCCTAGTGTTATATATAGTGTTGTAGTGTATAACACAGTGGTACCCTAGTGTCATACATAGTGTGTTATACAGTGGTATAGTGCTATAGTGTATAGTGGTACCCTAGTGTAGTGCTATAGTGTATACCACAGTGGTACCCTAGTGTTATGTATAGTGTTGTATTGTGTACCACATTGGTACCCTAGTGTTATATATAGTGTTGTAGTGTATAACACAGTGGTACCCTAGTGTTATACATAGTGTTGTAGTGTATACCACAATGGTACCCTAGTGTTATATTATAGTGTTGTAGTGTATACCACAGTGGTACCCTAGTGTTATATATAGTGTTGTAGTGTATACCACAGTGGTACCCTAGATGTAATAATTTAAATATACAATACATTAAATAATCATAGGATTACCTATCATTACATTAAACTATTCATCAATAATAATATGCCTTAGTGTTTGATTTTATGTCAATAAAACCTTTGTAAAGACATAATACATAAACAAGTGCATATATAACAAAATATCCAAAAACGAACGATATGTAATGAAACTGGTAGTCAATTTACTTGACAACTGCAAAGATACAAAAATATTCAGTACATTACACAAAGGTTCCACTTAATAGCATGAGATAATTCTGAATTGCCAAACAAGTAACATTATGCAACATACACACACCACATTCTTATCACATATACACACACACATGAGAGATTATGTACACATAATACAAAATTGTTACCCTCATATCTGATCACATTCCAAAACATATATCCCAGGAGACCCCAAGCAGAACGTTACCAGGTATCATCCACATGGCTGATACAAGGAAAATATAAAATGAAAAACTATATATATAAGTTGCTCAAGGTGCTTTTACATAACACCTGTCATGCAGTTCATGAGTTTGCTTCACAAGAGACCCACTCTCTTAATCACGTCAATTTAAGAACAAAAATTAGTTTCCAAGCAATAGTATATATATTTGTTTGAATAAAACATCATCCAAACTAACGATCATACCTATCATTTATACATTAAACCGCACCCATACCAATCGTATGCCACCTTCACTCACACATATTCAAGAAGCCAGCCTCGTGTACCCTTTAAGGTATTAACTCCCATAAATCCCTGACCTTGAATCTGCAATATCCCTTTGAAAATAAGAAAAACCATCTATTTCCCGTAATGTCTTTATTTCTCTGTTGTGTACCATAAAATATCGCTACCAGTGCTCTGATTCTCTCCCTCACAGATAAATGCCTATATACCCATGACGTATATACAAAATCCGTCACTAAATATCCGATTGCATTCTGTACCGGTGTTTCGACCCCCCCCACATCTAAACTTAAAGCTCTTAAGACACTAAACCCACCCCCACCCACCATTCTTAACACCTTACCAAACCACAACCTTACGTGTTCCAATCTCTTACAGAAATAAACTGCATGAAAGACCGTATCAGGATCTCCACACACACAACACAGCCCCCCCTCCTGCACGCGCCTATTCGCTAAAACTTCCCCGGACGGCAGTATATTATGTAAAAATTTAAACATTATCTCCCTGACCTTGGCTCGTAACCTTAATGCTTTTAAACGACCCCATATGTCCTTCCATGCATACATTGGATATATTCCCTCCACCTTAGCCACTACCTCCCTGCCCTCTACCAGTGCCAATTTGCCGATCTTGATCTTGCGTGGATCTTTTACATAAATTAACATCCTCAACATGTCCTCACATCTCTTTACATCCGTTCCGGTCAACCAACGTACCAAGTCCCGTCTTATCCAGGTCAAACCCGTGCCAGCCATTCTACCCTCTCTCAAGTAGCTATGCTTGACATACATGCCTAACATTCTATTATGCAGATTCATTAGCCCCAGGCCACCCCGGCCAACCGGGAGCGACACCACATCCCTCGTTAACCAATCACAACCTGAACCCCAAATATATCTATATACACGCGTTAACATACGCTTTTCATCATATGGATGTAACGGATAAATACATGCCACATGCCACAACTTACTGAACAAAATCACATTCACCACAATTGCGCGCTGATGTATAGACAAGCCTCCTTCCCTCAAACCTGTTAAACGACCTAAAACCCTCTCTACAGCCTCACTTGAATTCACCTTCCTCGCATCCTGTATGTTATCCCTATGCACAATCCCACACACCTTAATTTGATTTACTAAAGGCCAGCCTTCCCTCTGGCCTAATACCACACCCGCACAATCCCCCACCTCCATAAGCATTGATTTTTCCTTATTAACCGTCATTCCGGTTGCTTTCCCGAAACATTCCACCAATTCGCTCACTTTTCCTAAAACCTTGGCTCCACGAAATAAAACCGTAGTGTCGTCCACGTAACCTATAATTCCTGATTGTACCCCCACCCAACCTTGCTTGTCATCCTGTCGTACAATCCCCCTCACGGCTCTAAAAAACGGGTCCTGAATCAACGCAAAAAGAATTTGTGATATAGGACACCCCTGCCGTAATCCCCTATGCATCCTAACAACTTTTCCCAACCTACCGTTTACCTGCACCCTAAACGTAGCCTGCTCGTACAAAACCTGTGCCCAACTAACAATTTCCTTTCCGAAACCTTGCCACTGCATAAACTTCCATAATGCATCTCTCTCCACGCAATCGTATGCAGCGTGCCAATCTAAAGCTAATATTCCACCCTTATTACCCCTCCCGCTTTCCTCAATGAACCTGCGAATAATTCCTTGTCCCACACACATAGATCGTCCTGGCACACCATATTGTCCCTCGTCCAGAACTCTCTCCAAAACCCGTTTTATCCTATTTCCTAATAATTTCGCAAAAATTTTATAGTCGCCACACATTAATGAAATTGCCCTATAATTATGTATATAATTCCCAGATTTTTTTTTCGGGACTAGAACAACCACCCCTGTTCTTTGTTGCTGTCCCATAATGCCACTACTTTTCATGGCATTAAATAATATCACCAAAAAATCGCGAATACAATCCCAATTGTCCTTGTAAAAATCACAAGGGATTCCGTCAATCCCCGGCGACTTCCCTACACTCATACCCTCCACAGCTAACCTAATCTCTTCTTCACTTATAGGTCCATTCAAAGCCAACCTGTCCATGTACTCTAGATTACAACGTACATATTCACCCATTTCTCCCAGCGCCCCCTTAGAAATCCCAGCATTTTTGTATTGCAATTCATACCATGCGTCTACAAAGGTATTCATAGCCTCCGTTGACCGAAGGACCTGCCCCCTACTAAAGTTTCCCAATGACTCCTGAACCTCTAATCCCATTAATTCTGTCGCCTTACGGCGTCTGCCCTGCTCTCGCAAGACAAACGCCGAAGGACGGTCACCCCATAAAACCTCATCAATTCCACTTGCTATCCGCGCCGCATCAAAAATACGATTGTGAAAGTCTCTAATTAAGCGTTTTAAATTTTCAATTTCAACCACCGGATACACTCCCCCACCCTTTGTATAACATGCTTGCAGTTGATTTTCAAGATAGTTCAAGAGCCCATACTGCATTCTCTTGTCTTCTTTTCCTTGCTGCTGATAAAAATTCCTCACCTTCACCTTACCGACAGTATCCCACCATTCGACTATATCAATTCCCTCCTGCCATTCAGCCCACCATCCTCTCCAAGCACTCACAAAATCTTCCCTCACACCTCTTTTGTGCATTAAACCCACATTCAACTTCCAGAAACCTCTGTAACGCCTCGGTAATCCTACCCAGTCAACATCCGCCATAACACCTCTGTGATCGGAAAAGCTCACATTTAGCACACGTACACTCCTGACGCTGACACCTCTAGAAACGTATATGCGATCCAGTCTTGCCGCATACTCCCTTCTAACGAACGTATGCATGACCCCACCCACCTCATCCCCCCCCCCCACATCCGTAACATTAACACTCCGCAAAAGGTCCCCTAAATATCCTGAAAAAAAACCTCTCCCTCTCGGTTCGACATCCTTGCGACGATCAATGCAATTCCAATCACCCCCAATAATCGTGACGACTGGCAGTGATCTTAAATGGTACACCAACACGTCCCTAAAAAACGCATTTTTTACACGCATGTCACCTTCCGCCGGTCCGTACACCCCCAGGAAGGCCACCCGTACCCCACCCCACACCCCATCAACCCTAACAACCCTCCCCTCCTCTCCCACCTCATATGTTTGCAAAGAAAACGGGCTAGCCTCTTTAACTAACACTGCTACACCACCTTTCAGTCTATTAGAACAGCCCATGTACAAAATATATTCAGGAATCAGCAATTCACCTAAAGATTTATAATTGTGTTCTTGTAAGAATACAACATCGGGTACATAATTTTTTAACAAAACCTCCAAATACTTACGTTTTTCAACAGACCGTAACCCATTTATATTTAAAGTAATACACTTGAACGTTTCATTGGAGGTTTACCCTTGGATACCTTGACATTCTTGGTTCCCTTGTGTGTATCTCCACTTCTTCCCCCACCCCCCCTGTGTCGTTCTCCTTGACATGCTGAACACATGTAGATTTGCCCTTGTCTCTACGAGTCACATCGCACCATGCTTTGTTCCCCGACCGTTGTCCTGGTGTCAAAACATCTTGAGAGTCAGATATCACCGCCACTCTCTTACGAGAACTGCGGCCAGTATCCATCTCATCTTCAGAACTGTTGTTTCTATGAACTTCCACGACCACAACCTGATGTTCAGCAATATGCCCGGAGGATGCCCCGTCCTTCTCCTTCACACTTACATCCTCTAAACCACCGTGAAGCCCCTCAGATGTGGAAGCATCCAATAAAACATTCAGAACTTCTTGAATAGATTGCTCCACGTCAACCTGAGTATGAACGAGATCTTCCTCTGTCGTCGCCGATACCACGCCCACGTCCTCCACTGCACCAGGGAGGGTTAGACATATCGGCGAGTCTTCAACCTCACCCTCTATCTCCTCACTCCATGATTTACGAGGCAATATATGTTGTTGTGTAGCAGCAGCATATGATCGCTGCTCCGTTGAAACATCAAACCGCCTTACTTCCGTCGTTTTATCACGTCTTGTAGGGCATTGCGCCGCCATATGGTCATACATCCCACAAAGCCTGCACGTACGCCTTTGTCCTGAGTACGTAACGTACACTTGCGTACGAAAGTCCTCCATAACCACATACGACGGAATAGGGTGCTTGAGGGACATTTTCAGGGAGAAAGACCCCTCCAGCATACCAACTAGAGGACCATCATGCCACCGTCCCATAGTTGCCATATGAACCGTGCCATAGCGTGCAAAAACATTCCTCAAATCACTCTCGTCCGCCTCAAAAGGAACGTTTCGTACCTTGATCCAGGTGTAAAAACGGGAGACGTCGTGAAGGCGAACAGTGACACCAGGATTAACAGTTTTGATCACATCCTGATAAGTGGCAACCATATTTTCGTAAGTACTATTTTGTCTGAATTTGACAAAAAGCCTCGAATTTCCGTTCAAAGAGACACCATAAAGATCTTCATTATTGATACCATATGTATCTCGGAGTATCGCAGTAAGCAGTAGATGTGTATTCTGATTGTTGAACGAGCCTGTCACCAATTGAAGGCAGACGGTGTTGACTCGCCTACGTGCACCTTCCGCCATTGTGAGTGCACTGAGGAAAACTGCGCAGCAATCAACAGAGTCAGGAGCTACTGCGCAGCCTGTCCGTACGGCCCAAGAGCGATACGAACAATGACCTAGTGTTATACATAGTGCTATAGTGTTTACCACAGTGGTACCCTAGTGTTATACATAGTGCTATAGTGTATACCACAGTGGTACCCTAGTGTTATACATAGTGCTATAGTGTATACCACAGTGGTACCCTAGTGTTATACATAGTGCTATAGTGTATACCACAGTGGTACCCTAGTGTTATACATAGTGCTATAGTGTATACCACAGTGGTACCCTAGTGTTATACATAGTGCTATAGTGTATACCACAGTGGTACCCTAGTGTTATACATAGTGCTATAGTGTATACCACAGTGGTACCCTAGTGTTATACATAGTGCTATAGTGTATACCACAGTGGTACCCTAGTGTTATACATAGTGCTATAGTGTATACCACAGTGGTACCCTAGTGTTATACATAGTGCTATAGTGTATACCACAGTGGTACCCTAGTGTTATACATAGTGCTATAGTGTATACCACAGTGGTACCTAGTGTTATACATAGTGCTATAGTGTATACCACAGTGGTACCCTAGTGTTATACATAGTGCTATAGTGTATACCACAGTGGTACCCTAGTGTTATACATAGTGCTATAGTGTATACCACAGTGGTACCCTAGTGTTATACATAGTGCTATAATGTATACCACAGTGGTACCCTAGTGTTATACATAGTGCTATAGTGTATACCACAGTGGTACCCTAGTGTTATACATAGTGCTATAGTGTATACCACAGTGGTACCCTAGTGTTATACATAGTGCTATAGTGTATACCACAGTGGTACCCTAGTGTTATACATAGTGCTATAGTGTATACCACAGTGGTACCCTAGTGGTATACATAGTGCTATAGTGTATACCACAGTGGTACCCTAGTGTTATACATAGTACTATAGTGTATACCACAGTGGTACCCTAGTGTTATACATAGTGCTATAGTGTATACCACAGTGGTGCCCTAGTGTTATACATAGTGCTATAGTGTATACCACAGTGGTACCCTAGTGTTATACATAGTGCTATAGTGTATACCACAGTGGTACCCTAGTGTTATACATAGTGCTATAGTGTATACCACAGTGGTACCCTAGTGTTATACATAGTGCTATAGTGTATACCACAGTGGTACCCTAGTGTTATACATAGTGCTATAGTGTATACCACAGTGGTACCCTAGTGTTATACATAGTGCTATAGTGTATACCACAGTGGTACCCTAGTGTTATACATAGTGCTATAGTGTATACCACAGTGGTACCCTAGTGTTATACATAGTGCTATAGTGTATACCACAGTGGTACCCTAGTGTTATACATAGTGCTATAGTGTATACCACAGTGGTACCCTAGTGTTATACATAGTGCTATAGTGTATACCACAGTGGTACCCTAGTGTTATACATAGTGCTATAGTGTATACCACAGTGGTACCCTAGTGTTATACATAGTGCTATAGTGTATACCACAGTGGTACCCTAGTGTTATACATAGTGCTATAGTGTATACCACAGTGGTACCCTAGTGTTATACATAGTGCTATAGTGTATACCACAGTGGTATCCTAGTGTTATACATAGTGCTATAGTGTATACCACAGTGGTACCCTAGTGTTATACATAGTGCTATAGTGTATACCACAGTGGTACCCTAGTGTTATACATAGTGCTATAGTGTATACCACAGTGGTACCCTAGTGTTATACATAGTGCTATAGTGTATACCACAGTGGTACCCTAGTGTTATACATAGTGCTATAGTGTATACCACAGTGGTACCCTAGTGTTATACATAGTGCTATAGTGTATACCACAGTGGTACCCTAGTGTTATACATAGTGCTATAGTGTATACCACAGTGGTACCCTAGTGTTATACATAGTGCTATAGTGTATACCACAGTGGTACCCTAGTGTTATACATAGTGCTATAGTGTATACCACAGTGGTACCCTAGTGTTATACATAGTGCTGTAGTGTATACCACAGTGGTACCCTAGTGTTATACATAGTGCTATAGTGTATACCACAGTGGTACCCTAGTGTTATACATAGTGCTATAGTGTATACCACAGTGGTACCCTAGTGTTATACATAGTGCTGTAGTGTATACCACAGTGGTACCCTAGTGTTATACATAGTGCTATAGTGTATACCACAGTGGTACCCTAGTGTTATACATAGTGCTATAGTGTATACCACAGTGGTACCCTAGTGTTATACATAGTGCTATAGTGTATACCACAGTGGTACCCTAGTGTTATACATAGTGCTGTAGTGTATACCACAGTGGTACCCTAGTGTTATACATAGTGCTATAGTGTATACCACAGTGGTACCCTAGTATATGGATAATAAAGGATAAGGTGAAATTTAAAACTGAAGTGTTTAGGCTCAAAGAGACAGGTTCATATTGTAAACATTTGCCAGCAGTCATCAGAACCTCCCACGTAGGTCTGCCATTGTACCTGACTTATAATTAGTGGTTCCAGGGAGTAAAACATTACTGTTGAAATAGGAAGAGGTGCAAAATCTTGAGGAAATACGAAAGTGTACAGTTTTGTAGAAATATGATAAACAGTGTATAGCTGTTAGTACTGATTGTGATGGAGAGATGTAAACAGTGTGTGGTAAACCTGTAGTTAGTAGTAGTCACTATATACACAACAAAAATCATTATTCCTCCAGTTATCTCCATATATTGAAGCCATCGGCGGGTTATACTTTCTGTATCAAACCTACTCTAATTTTTTCCAAAAGTTCATTCAGTGCCTTTGGAGAGTCCAGCAAAATTTGATTCGTTGATTTGTATCCTCTGAAAACTTAATCACCAAACTAAAAAGTTCAAGTGTTTGGAATAATGATTTTTAAAAATTAATCAAAACAAAAATAATAATGAAAATAAATAAACCTAACCATAGATGGCAACACTCAACACGCCTTTGTTTACATCAGAACAGCTGTGTTTTCCCGCTAATGGGTGAGTATGGGAGATTCCTCTCCAATTTTCTGTAGTAATTACACGTTATCTAGACTTGTACTGTGACAAATTAACTGAAGTGTTGTTGATAGACATTGATGTGTATGGATAAATGTTTGTTTTCGCCTCTAAATGTTAAGGGAGGTACCTGATAGGGTTACTTGACCAGTAAAAACGCATGGACCAGTAAAGACGCATTTTTGGTAAAAATACTATAAAGAAAAACCTAAAAACGCAAACTGACTTCCGTTTGTAGGTTTTAAAAGCACTTTGTCCTGTCTTTAAGTCTTTATCATTTCAATAACAGATCTCAATTGATTGATGTTCTACATCACTTCCGTCGCAAATGCTTAGTTTTCAAGTTGCGACGGAAGTGATGTAGAACATCAATTAATTTACTACATATTTCCCCAGAAACACATAAGCCACATCAGAAAATCGTTGGTTGGGTGAAACTGAAAATTGTCCCTGCATTCTTTAATTCTCATGTCCTTATCTATGGTGGTAGGCCATATATCATGCAAAACATAATGATTAGTTTAGTTATGAAAATGGTAATATAAATACCATTGTGCATTGTTCTTGGACTCAGTATGATTTCTGTTTAAGTAAATTGGAGATAGCCCAAATCACATAAGAACATAAGAACATAAGAAAGGAGGAACACTGCAGGAGGCCTGAACAGAAAAAGAAAGATGTGGCAGAAAGATCACAGACATACTAGGCAGGAGGTCCTTTACAATTCATCCCACTAACAAAATATCTGCCCAACCCAATTTTCAATGCTACCCAAGAAATAAGCTCTGATGTGAAAGTCCCACTCAAATCCAACCCCTCCCACTCATGTACTTATCCAACCTAAATTTGAAACTACCCAAAGTCCTAGCCTCAATAACCCAACTAGGTAGACTGTTCCACTCATCAACTACCCTATTTCCAAACCAATACTTTCCTATGTCCTTTCTAAATCTAAACTTACCTAATTTAAATCCATTACTGCGGGTTCTCTCTTGGAGAGACATCCTCAAGACCTTATTAATATCCCCTTTATTAATACCTATCTTCCACTTATACACTTCAATCAGGTCTCCCCTCATTCTTCGTCTAACAAGTGAATGTAACTTAAGAGTCTTCAATCTTTCTTCATAAGGAAGATTTCTAATGCTATGTATTAATTTAGTCATCCTACGCTGAATGTTTTCTAACGAATTTATGTCCATTCTGTAATATGGAGACCAGAACTGAGCTGCATAATCTAGGTGAGGCCTTACTAATGATGTATAAAGCTGCAGTATGACCTCTGGACTTCTGTTGCTTACACTTCTTGATATAAATCCCAATAATCTATTTGCCTTATTACGTACTCTTAGGCATTGCTGTCTTGGTTTAAGGTTGCTGCTCACCATAACCCCCAAGTCCTTTTCGCAATCTGTATGGCTAAGTTCTACATCATTTAACTTATAAGTACTAGGGTTATAGGCACTCCCAAGCTTCAGAACCTTGCATTTATCTACATTGAACTGCATCTGCCACTTTTCTGACCAAGAATAGAGTTTGTTTAAATCCTCCTGAAGTTCCATAACATCTACGTTTGAATCAATTATCCTACCTATCTTTGTGTCATCGGCGAATTTGCTCATATCACTAGTAATTCCTTCATCAAGATCATTGATATATATTATAAACAACAATGGGCCCAAGACTGATCCCTGTGGAACGCCACTTGTTACAGATCCCCACTCGGGTTTAACCCCATTCATGGACACTCTCTGCTTCCTGTCAGTGAGCCATGACTCAATCCACGAGAGCACTTTTCCCCCAATGCCATGAGCTGCCACTTTCTTTAACAGTCTATGGTGCGGAACTCTATGAAAAGCCTTACTAAAATCTAAGTAAATAATATCAAATTCTTTATCGTGGTCAACAGCCTCAAAAGCTTTACTGAAGAAAGTTAATAAATTAGTTAGACAAGACCGGCCTCTTGTGAATCCATGCTGAGTATCATTAATCAAGCTATGCTTATCGAGATGGCTTCTTATAATCTCAGCTATAATTGACTCTAGTAATTTGCCTACAATTGAGGTCAGGCTTATTGGGCGGTAATTTGACGGTAACGACTTGTCCCCTGTTTTAAAAATAGGAATTACATTAGCCATCTTCCACATATCAGACACTACACTTGTTTGAAGAGATAAATTAAAAATATTAGTTAATGATTCACAGAGTTCCATTTTACATTCCTTAAGAACCCTTGAAAAAACCTCATCAGGACCCGGCGACTTATTTTGCTTCAGTCTGTCTATCTGCTTCACAACCATTTCACTAGTGACTATGATGTTACATAATTTATCTTCTTCTAGCCCACTATAAAAATTAATTACTGGAATATTGTTAGTGTCTTCCTGTGTAAAAACTGAGAGAAAATAATTATTAAAAATCGAGCACATTTCATTCTCTTTGTCAGTAAGGTGCCCATAGTTATTTTTAAGGGGACCTATCTTATCTCTAACTTTTGTTCTATAGACCTGCTCACGAAAACAGTTTCTGATGTTACCAGTACAGTTGAATCTGCAGATACATCAGATCATACAGGAAGCCCTCCCTCCATTATTTCTCAGCCAGCATCTACTTCTTTTGTGTCTCCTCTCAATGTCTCAACGGACATTTCATCCACAGGATTTGTCTTGAAAGATCCTGCCTCATGGCCAAATGTAATCCCAGATTCTCTACGTAATACTTTCATTGCAGAAAGCTTCAGTCATACTCTGAACATTGACTTTAGGAAATCAGCAAGGATTTATGATGATGGAAGTCGTCGTTGTTTAAAGTCATCTATGTTTTACAGGAAGCTTGCAAATTCAGAAACTGTGAAAAGATCATGGATGGTATACTCTGAAAGCTCAGGAAAAGTGTACTGTTCAGCATGCAAGCTATTTTCTACCAAAGAAAATACCTTCATACAGGGGTTCAATGACTGGAAAAATTCCAAGCGTTTCGAGGAACATGAAAACAGCACCACTCACAGGAGCTGCATTTTAGCCAGTGTATTTCGTGCACAGAAAAAAGGCTTATTGGATTCTCATTTGGAAAATCAAACTGAAAAAGAGCGCACTTATTGGAGAAAAGTTCTAGAAAGAGTTGTTGCTGTTGTAAAATTCTTAGCTCTAAGAGGACTTGCTTTCCGTGGAGAAAATGAGGTTTTTGGTTCGGAAAATAATGGCAATTTCCTAGGGATCATAGAACTGTTAGCACAATTCAATCCATTCTTAGCAAATCATGTGTCACGCCTTGGGAATGCAGGAAGAGGCACTGTATCTTACATGTCATCTACTATATGCAATGAATTTATTGAACTGATGACTAAGAAGGTCCTCAATAACATCATAGCAGCTGTGAAAACTGCAAAATACTTTGCAATAAGTGTAGATTCAACACCAGATATTTCACATACAGATCAATTGACATTCATTGTTCTCTTTGTCGACTCCAGTGGTAAGCCTGTAGAGTGCTTTATAAAATTCATTCCTCTTTCAGGCCATGATGGAGAAACAATGATGAATGTAGTACTGGATACTCTGCTTTAACATGATCTCTCTATTATGGATTACCGTGGCTAGAGCTACGACAATGCAAGTAACATGTCGGGTAAATATAATGGATTGCAAGCCCGTATCAAGCAAATCAACCCACTTGCTGAATATGTGCCCTGCTCAGCACATTCTCTTAATCTTGTTGGGTCATGTGCTGCGGAGTGTTGTGTCACTGCAGTTTCATTTTTTGGACTTTTACAAGCACTCTATAATTTTTTCTCTGCTTCAACGCATCGGTGGAGTATACTCAAGTCAACCATTCATGGAGATGTCATCAAATCATTATCAACAACAAGGTGGTCAGCGCAGCATGATGCAACACATGCTTTGAAAGACAGCTTTGCTGAAATACGTTCTGCTTTGATCCAAATAGCAGAGGATGAAGACCAGACAGCAACTACAAGAAGCGAAGCAGCCAGCTTAGCATCAAAATTGGAAGATTTTGAATTGGCCTTACTCTGTGTGCTTTGGGACTGTATACTGGAACGGTTAAATGCCACGAACAAGACACTTCAGAAAATTGAAATTGAAATGGCTACTTGTGCTAACCTCTATGCAGGCTTAGTGGAATTTGTAAGCTCACATCACAATGATGAAGTTTTTGAAATGTTTGAAGAGAAAGCTAAACTGCTGGTGAAAGACTACAGTTACCGGGCTGATCATCAGCGGTCAAGGAAGAGGAAACGCAATTTTGAAGAGCCAGACAATGAAATTGTGTTGCTACCAAGGCAGAAATGTAAGACAGCTACATACTTCGTCATTCTGGACTCACTGATTACATAATTGGTGAAAAGAAAAGAAATCTACCAGAATCTCAATGACAAGTTTGGATTTCTGTTCAAAATGACTACTATGCCAGATGCAGAATTGAGAGAAGCTACAATTAACCCCAGCAAACAGAAGTGCAATCTATGTAAATATTATGCCTTGGGTATCTGCAGGCATGGTATATCTGGTAAAACAGGTGGGGCATGCACCTTTGACCATCCCAAAAAATGCTGCATCCACATGACAACAGGAGAGTGCAACTTCATTTCTTGCAACTTATTTCACCCAGAAATGTTTCACTCATTAATCCACGAAAGAAAATGCTACAATGCATACTGCCAGGCATATCATCTCAAGGGGACTAGAAGACACAGACCAGCCAGACTATGGGAAACAAAAAAGAGGAACCTCAACCACACCAGGGACAGAGGTTTTTTAGGACCAGAAGGGAAAAAAGACTGGCAAGATTTGACAAAAGTCCTACACCACCTGAAAACACACTTCTGGGGCAGAGGCATTGACAATGGCCTCTACCCCAGAACAACATATATTAGGGGCAGCAAATGAAAAAACCCTAAATTTCACCAATACGACATTTGTCTTTGCAAGCACACAGGATCTAAAGCCATTAAAAAACAACAAAATTCTTTGCATCAAGGGACTGCTCTGGGAGTCAAATGCAATGTTTGCAGCATTCACAGAGACCCACATAAACGATCATAATGACAACGAAATACGGATCTCAGGTTATAACCTATTCCAATGCGACAGACTAAACAGGCAACAAGGGGGGAAGTTGGCCTGTAAGTCGCAGAGTCGCTCATTTGCACAGAACTACTAAATACTTCAAATGATGTAGCTGAAGTTTTGGCGGTAAAGATCGAAAACCAAAACATTGTCATTGTGTAGTATACAAGCCTCCAGATGCAACTTCTCAGCAATTCCAGGAGCAGCTTGAGAAAATTGACCACTGTCTGGAAAATCTCCCAACTCCTGCCCCAAACATCTTACTACTAGGAGATTTCAACCTAAGACACCTAAAATGGAGGAATATAGCAAACAATGGTTTAGCCCGGGAGGCAGCTCAGATGAAAATTCACACACACACACAAACTGTTAAATCTTTGCAACAAATTCACCTTAAACCAGCAAATAGTAGAGCCTACAAGACTAGAAAATACGCTGGACGTCATCTTCACAAACAATGATGATCTGATACGTAATATAACTGTATCAAAGACAATTCACTCAGATCACAACATAATAGAGGTACAGACATGTATGCACAGGACTCCAGACCAGCAAAATGTAAGCAGTCATGAAGGTCTCATCAAGAAATTCAATTTCAATAAAAAAAACATACAATGGGACCAAGTAAACCATGTCCTAAATGAAACAAGCTGGGAAGATATCCTAAACAACATGGACCTGAACATCTGCCTTGAAAAAATAAATTCTGTGGTTCTTGAGATCTGCTCAAGACACATTCCATTAAGAAAAAGAAAGAGAAGATGTACAGTAGAAAGAGAGAGACGTTCCCTATACAGACGAAGGCGAAAAGTCACAGAGCTGCTGAGTGGGGTCATTATATCTAAAATATCGAACTTAAGCTGAAGGAATCTTATAGGAGACGAGAATCACAGGAAGAACTAAAAGCTATAAAGGAAATTGAAAAAATAAATACTTCTTCACTTATGCCAAATCTAATGAAAAAACAACATCCAGTATTGGGCCCCTTCTTAGGCGGGATGGGACATACACAGATGATAGCCAAGAATGAGTGAGATACTAAAGTCCCAGTATGACTCAGTGTTCAGCGATCCACTGCCCACTCTAAGGGTCGACAATCCAAATTAATTCTTTATGAACGAAACCCAAAATTTGGTCATCCCAAAACTCTCGGATATTATTATAACTCCACAAGATTTTGAAGAAGCAATTAATGACATGCCCATGCACTCTGTCCAAGGCCCAGACTCATGGAACTCTGTGTTCATCAAGAACTGCAAGAAGTCCCTATCGCGTGCCTTCAGCATTTTATGGAGAGGGAGCTTGGACACAGGGGTCATCCCACACATACTAAAAACAAGAGACATAGCCCCACTCCACAAAGGTGGCAGTAAAGCAATTGCAAAGAACTACAGACCGATAGTACCAACATCCCACATCTTAAAATTTTTTGAGAGGGCTCTAAGAAGCAAGAAAGCCAACCACATAGATACCCATCAGTTACACAACCCAGGGCAACACGGGTTTAGAGCAGGTCGCTCTTGCCTGTCCCAGCTACTGGACCACTATGACAAGGTCCTGGATGCTGTAGAGGATAAACAAAATACAGATGTATACACAGACTGCAAAAGCTTTCAACAAGTGTGACCATGGTGTAAGAGCACACAAAATGTGTGCTAAAGGAATAACAGGAAAAGTTGTTAGATGGATTTACAACTTCCTGACAAATAGAACACAAAGAGTAATAGTAAACAGAGTAAAGTCCCAGGCAGTCATGGTTAAAAGCTGTTCCACAAGGCACAGTACTCGCTCCCATTCTATTCCTCATTCTCATTTCTGACAGACGGAGATGTAAGCCATAGCTCCGTGTCTTCCTTTGTGGATGACACCCGGATTACCATGACAGTGACCTCCATCATAGACACAGCTAGACTTCAAGCGGACATCAACCAAATCTTCGAATGCGCCACTCAAAACAATATGAAGTTCAACGAGGAGAAATTTCAACTACTCAGATACGGAAAACTTGAAGAAATTAAGAATGTGTCAGGGTATACGACAAATTCTAACCATACAATAGAGCGGAAAAGTAATGTGATGGCCCTGGGAGTGATAATGTCAGAGGATCTCGCCTTCAAAGACCACAACTATGTATCTACCTTATTACAAAAAAGTAATTTTTAAAAGAAGATGAGAGAGATGTTAAGATTTACTCCTTTTGTAATAAAGAGTTCGGGATACATAAATACACACATTAATAAATTAATCTTTAATATATAAAAATCAACTATCTTTGGTCTAGAGGTATTTGAACTATGATATAATAATAATATGTACATGTTACTATAATAAATTATAATTAGCATCTTACTAAAATATAATTAATAACCCTACACAGGGTACAACTCTTGACACTACTGTCACTATATATATATATCTCTATGCTAAAACAATAAATTATAAATAACATTTTTATAATAATAAATTACAATCAACTGCCTCTCACGACACGAAGTCAGTCACACGACACTGTTCAGTGTACACTACAACCAGGCCATCTTCAGTGTCCCACGACACCCTTTTCATCTCAGTGTTCCACTACGGTCCTGTGCATATCTCAGTGTTCCACTCCATCGTACGTCCCTCAGTGTCACACTACGGTCCTGGCCCAGTTCAGTGTAACACTCCAACCTTTTCTTCATGTAATGTCCCACTAAACAGCATCTGACGACTCCGGCCCACAGTTGATCAACGTAGACGGTGAGTCCACAGACATCACCGGTAGTCCAGTAAATCCTCTCCAAAGGCGGTTGACACACCGCTAGCCGAACACCATGCTGCAAGCTCACTGAATGCGGCCGTCAAGTAACTGAGGCCAACAGACTCAGTGAGCTGCGGTGAGCGGTTCTTCTAACGCCAGTAGATAGGTACGATTCGGTGGTCAGGTACCTACTGCATAGACGTGTACCCTGAGGAGTTCAGGTACTTAATGTTGAAGCCAGTAGACGTGTACCCTTCGGTGGTCAGGTACCTACTGCTTAGGTGTGTACAGCGAGGCGCTCAGGTACATAATATTTCTAAAGCCAGTAGACGTGTACCCTTCGGTGGTCAGGTACCTACTGCTTAGGTGTGTACAGCGAGGCGCTCTGGTACATACTGTTACTAAAGCCAGTAGACGTGTACCCTTCGGTGGTCAGGTACCTACTGCTTAGGTGTGTACCGTGAGGCACTCAGGCTCTTACTACTCTAAGGCCGGCTCAGCAGCCCCCACATTGGGTTTGATGACGCACCCAGTGGTACTGCCGGCCGGCAGGTTAACTATTTAACCGCTAGTTTGGCAGGGGCCGCAACATACCTCATCCACTAGGAAAATGATAGGATGGATCATGAGAACCTTCAAAACTAGGGACGCCAAGCCCATGATGATTCTCTTCAAATCGCTTGTGCTCTCTAGGCTGAAATACTGCTGTACACAAACGGCCCCCTTCAAGGCTGGCGACATTGCTGACCTGGAGAGTGCACAAAGAACTTTCACGGCACACATAAGCACGATAAGGCACCTAAACTACTTGGAACGGTTGAAGGTCCTTGATCTGTATTCCCTCGAACGCAGGCGAGAGAGATACATGATAATATACACTTGGAAGGTCCTGGAGGGATTGGTACCAAAACTGCACACGACAATCACTCCATATGAAAGCAAAAGACTCGGCAGGAGACTCCAGGTAAACTCCAGGTAAACTCCAGGTAAACTCCAGGTAAACTCCAGGTAAACTCCAGGTAAACTCCAGGTAAACTCCAGGTAAACTCCAGGTAAACTCCAGGTAAACTCCAGGTAAACTCCAGGTAACAGAGGTACATAATGGGTCCAGGGACTGTACCTCAACATTACAGAGGTACATAATGGGTCCAGGGACTGTACCTCAACATTACAGAGGTACATAATGGGTCCAGGAACTGTACCTCAACATTACAGAGGTACATAATGGGTCCAGGGACTGTACCTCAACATTACAGAGGTACATAATGGGTCCAGGGACTGTACCTCAACATTACAGAGGTACATAATGGGTCCAGGGACTGTACCTCAACATTACAGAGGTACATAATGGGTCCAGGGACTGTACCTCAACATTACAGAGGTACATAATGGGTCCAGGGACTGTACCTCAACATTACAGAGGTACATAATGGGTCCAGGGACTGTACCTCAACATTACAGAGGTACATAATGGGTCCAGGGACTGTACCTCAACATTACAGAGGTACATAATGGGTCCAGGGACTGTACCTCAACATTACAGAGGTACATAATGGGTCCAGGGACTGTACCTCAACATTACAGAGGTACATAATGGGTCCAGGGACTGTACCTCAACATTACAGAGGTACATAATGGGTCCAGGGACTGTACCTCAACATTACAGAGGTACATAATGGGTCCAGGGACTGTACCTCAACATTACAGAGGTACATAATGGGTCCAGGGACTGTACCTCAACATTACAGAGGTACATAATGGGTCCAGGGACTGTACCTCAACATTACAGAGGTACATAATGGGTCCAGGGACTGTACCTCAACATTACAGAGGTACATAATGGGTCCAGGGACTGTACCTCAACATTACAGAGGTACATAATGGGTCCAGGGACTGTACCTCAACATTACAGAGGTACATAATGGGTCCAGGGACTGTACCTCAACATTACAGAGGTACATAATGGGTCCAGGAACTGTACCTCAACATTACAGAGGTACATAATGGGTCCAGGGACTGTACCTCAACATTACAGAGGTACATAATGGGTCCAGGGACTGTACCTCAACATTACAGAGGTACATAATGGGTCCAGGGACTGTACCTCAACATTACAGAGGTACATAATGGGTCCAGGGACTGTACCTCAACATTACAGAGGTACATAATGGGTCCAGGGACTGTACCTCAACATTACAGAGGTACATAATGGGTCCAGGGACTGTACCTCAACATTACAGAGGTACATAATGGGTCCAGGGACTGTACCTCAACATTACAGAGGTACATAATGGGTCCAGGAACTGTACCTCAACATTACAGAGGTACATAATGGGTCCAGGAACTGTACCTCAACATTACAGAGGTACATAATGGGTCCAGGAACTGTACCTCAACATTACAGAGGTACATAATGGGTCCAGGAACTGTACCTCAACATTACAGAGGTACATAATGGGTCCAGGAACTGTACCTCAACATTACAGAGGTACATAATGGGTCCAGGAACTGTACCTCAACATTACAGAGGTACATAATGGGTCCAGGAACTGTACCTCAACATTACAGAGGTACATAATGGGTCCAGGAACTGTACCTCAACATTACAGAGGTACATAATGGGTCCAGGAACTGTACCTCAACATTACAGAGGTACATAATGGGTCCAGGAACTGTACCTCAACATTACAGAGGTACATAATGGGTCCAGGAACTGTACCTCAACATTACAGAGGTACATAATGGGTCCAGGAACTGTACCTCAACATTACAGAGGTACATAATGGGTCCAGGAACTGTACCTCAACATTACAGAGGTACATAATGGGTCCAGGAACTGTACCTCAACATTACAGAGGTACATAATGGGTCCAGGAACTGTACCTCAACATTACAGAGGTACATAATGGGTCCAGGAACTGTACCTCAACATTACAGAGGTACATAATGGGTCCAGGAACTGTACCTCAACATTACAGAGGTACATAATGGGTCCAGGAACTGTACCTCAACATTACAGAGGTACATAATGGGTCCAGGAACTGTACCTCAACATTACAGAGGTACATAATGGGTCCAGGAACTGTACCTCAACATTACAGAGGTACATAATGGGTCCAGGAACTGTACCTCAACATTACAGAGGTACATAATGGGTCCAGGAACTGTACCTCAACATTACAGAGGTACATAATGGGTCCAGGAACTGTACCTCAACATTACAGAGGTACATAATGGGTCCAGGAACTGTACCTCAACATTACAGAGGTACATAATGGGTCCAGGAACTGTACCTCAACATTACAGAGGTACATAATGGGTCCAGGAACTGTACCTCAACATTACAGAGGTACATAATGGGTCCAGGAACTGTACCTCAACATTACAGAGGTACATAATGGGTCCAGGAACTGTACCTCAACATTACAGAGGTACATAATGGGTCCAGGAACTGTACCTCAACATTACAGAGGTACATAATGGGTCCAGGAACTGTACCTCAACATTACAGAGGTACATAATGGGTCCAGGAACTGTACCTCAACATTACAGAGGTACATAATGGGTCCAGGAACTGTACCTCAACATTACAGAGGTACATAATGGGTCCAGGAACTGTACCTCAACATTACAGAGGTACATAATGGGTCCAGGAACTGTACCTCAACATTACAGAGGTACATAATGGGTCCAGGAACTGTACCTCAACATTACAGAGGTACATAATGGGTCCAGGAACTGTACCTCAACATTACAGAGGTACATAATGGGTCCAGGAACTGTACCTCAACATTACAGAGGTACATAATGGGTCCAGGAACTGTACCTCAACATTACAGAGGTACATAATGGGTCCAGGAACTGTACCTCAACATTACAGAGGTACATAATGGGTCCAGGAACTGTACCTCAACATTACAGAGGTACATAATGGGTCCAGGAACTGTACCTCAACATTACAGAGGTACATAATGGGTCCAGGAACTGTACCTCAACATTACAGAGGTACATAATGGGTCCAGGAACTGTACCTCAACATTACAGAGGTACATAATGGGTCCAGGAACTGTACCTCAACATTACAGAGGTACATAATGGGTCCAGGAACTGTACCTCAACATTACAGAGGTACATAATGGGTCCAGGAACTGTACCTCAACATTACAGAGGTACATAATGGGTCCAGGAACTGTACCTCAACATTACAGAGGTACATAATGGGTCCAGGAACTGTACCTCAACATTACAGAGGTACATAATGGGTCCAGGAACTGTACCTCAACATTACAGAGGTACATAATGGGTCCAGGAACTGTACCTCAACATTACAGAGGTACATAATGGGTCCAGGAACTGTACCTCAACATTACAGAGGTACATAATGGGTCCAGGAACTGTACCTCAACATTACAGAGGTACATAATGGGTCCAGGAACTGTACCTCAACATTACAGAGGTACATAATGGGTCCAGGAACTGTACCTCAACATTACAGAGGTACATAATGGGTCCAGGAACTGTACCTCAACATTACAGAGGTACATAATGGGTCCAGGAACTGTACCTCAACATTACAGAGGTACATAATGGGTCCAGGAACTGTACCTCAACATTACAGAGGTACATAATGGGTCCAGGAACTGTACCTCAACATTACAGAGGTACATAATGGGTCCAGGAACTGTACCTCAACATTACAGAGGTACATAATGGGTCCAGGAACTGTACCTCAACATTACAGAGGTACATAATGGGTCCAGGAACTGTACCTCAACATTACAGAGGTACATAATGGGTCCAGGAACTGTACCTCAACATTACAGAGGTACATAATGGGTCCAGGAACTGTACCTCAACATTACAGAGGTACATAATGGGTCCAGGAACTGTACCTCAACATTACAGAGGTACATAATGGGTCCAGGAACTGTACCTCAACATTACAGAGGTACATAATGGGTCCAGGAACTGTACCTCAACATTACAGAGGTACATAATGGGTCCAGGAACTGTACCTCAACATTACAGAGGTACATAATGGGTCCAGGAACTGTACCTCAACATTACAGAGGTACATAATGGGTCCAGGAACTGTACCTCAACATTACAGAGGTACATAATGGGTCCAGGAACTGTACCTCAACATTACAGAGGTACATAATGGGTCCAGGAACTGTACCTCAACATTACAGAGGTACATAATGGGTCCAGGAACTGTACCTCAACATTACAGAGGTACATAATGGGTCCAGGAACTGTACCTCAACATTACAGAGGTACATAATGGGTCCAGGAACTGTACCTCAACATTACAGAGGTACATAATGGGTCCAGGAACTGTACCTCAACATTACAGAGGTACATAATGGGTCCAGGAACTGTACCTCAACATTACAGAGGTACATAATGGGTCCAGGAACTGTACCTCAACATTACAGAGGTACATAATGGGTCCAGGAACTGTACCTCAACATTACAGAGGTACATAATGGGTCCAGGAACTGTACCTCAACATTACAGAGGTACATAATGGGTCCAGGAACTGTACCTCAACATTACAGAGGTACATAATGGGTCCAGGAACTGTACCTCAACATTACAGAGGTACATAATGGGTCCAGGAACTGTACCTCAACATTACAGAGGTACATAATGGGTCCAGGAACTGTACCTCAACATTACAGAGGTACATAATGGGTCCAGGAACTGTACCTCAACATTACAGAGGTACATAATGGGTCCAGGAACTGTACCTCAACATTACAGAGGTACATAATGGGTCCAGGAACTGTACCTCAACATTACAGAGGTACATAATGGGTCCAGGAACTGTACCTCAACATTACAGAGGTACATAATGGGTCCAGGAACTGTACCTCAACATTACAGAGGTACATAATGGGTCCAGGAACTGTACCTCAACATTACAGAGGTACATAATGGGTCCAGGAACTGTACCTCAACATTACAGAGGTACATAATGGGTCCAGGAACTGTACCTCAACATTACAGAGGTACATAATGGGTCCAGGAACTGTACCTCAACATTACAGAGGTACATAATGGGTCCAGGAACTGTACCTCAACATTACAGAGGTACATAATGGGTCCAGGAACTGTACCTCAACATTACAGAGGTACATAATGGGTCCAGGAACTGTACCTCAACATTACAGAGGTACATAATGGGTCCAGGAACTGTACCTCAACATTACAGAGGTACATAATGGGTCCAGGAACTGTACCTCAACATTACAGAGGTACATAATGGGTCCAGGAACTGTACCTCAACATTACAGAGGTACATAATGGGTCCAGGAACTGTACCTCAACATTACAGAGGTACATAATGGGTCCAGGAACTGTACCTCAACATTACAGAGGTACATAATGGGTCCAGGAACTGTACCTCAACATTACAGAGGTACATAATGGGTCCAGGAACTGTACCTCAACATTACAGAGGTACATAATGGGTCCAGGAACTGTACCTCAACATTACAGAGGTACATAATGGGTCCAGGAACTGTACCTCAACATTACAGAGGTACATAATGGGTCCAGGAACTGTACCTCAACATTACAGAGGTACATAATGGGTCCAGGAACTGTACCTCAACATTACAGAGGTACATAATGGGTCCAGGAACTGTACCTCAACATTACAGAGGTACATAATGGGTCCAGGAACTGTACCTCAACATTACAGAGGTACATAATGGGTCCAGGAACTGTACCTCAACATTACAGAGGTACATAATGGGTCCAGGAACTGTACCTCAACATTACAGAGGTACATAATGGGTCCAGGAACTGTACCTCAACATTACAGAGGTACATAATGGGTCCAGGAACTGAATGGATCCAGACATTGTACTTCATCATTATATAAGTACATAATGGATCCAGACATTGTACTTCATCATTATATAAGTACATGGACCCAGACATTGTACTTCATCATTATATAAGTACATAAGTACTTCATCATTACAGAGGTACATAATGGATCAACATCATTATATAAGTACATAATGGATCCAGACATTGTACTTCATCATTATATAAGTACATAATGGATCCAGACATTGTACTTCATCATTACAGAGGTACATAATGATCCAGACATTGTACTTCATCATTACAGAGGTACATAATGGATCCAGACATTGTACTTCATCATTACAGAGGTACATAATGGATCCAGACATTGTACTTCATCATTACAGAGGTACATAATGATCCAGACATTGTACTTCATCATTATATAAGTACATAATGGATCCATACATTGTACTTCATCATTATATAAGTACATAATGGATCCAGACATTGTACTTCATCATTACAGAGGTGCATAATGGATCCAGACATTGTACTTCATCATTATATAAGTACATAATGGATCCAGACATTGTACTTCATCATTACAGAGGTACATAATGGATCCAGCCATTGTACTTCATCATTACAGAGGTACATAATGGATCCAGCCATTGTACTTCATCATTACAGAGGTACATAATGGATCCAGCCATTGTACTTCATCATTACAGAGGTACATAATGGATCCAGCCATTGTACTTCATCATTATATAAGTACATAATGGATCCAGACATTGTACTTCATCATTATATAAGTACATAATGGATCCAGACATTGTACTTCATCGTTACAGAGGTACATAATGGATCCAGACATTGTACTTCATCATTATATAAGTACATAATGGATCCAGACACTGTACTTCATCATTACAGAGGTACATAATGGATCCAGACATTGTACTTCATCATTATATAAGTACATAATGGATCCAGACATTGTACTTCATCATTATATAAGTACATAATGGATCCAGACATTGTACTTCATCATTATATAAGTACATAATGGATCCAGACATCGTACTTCATCATTACATAAGTACATAATGGATCCAGACATTGTACTTCATCATTATATAAGTACATAATGGATCCAGACATTGTACTTCATCATTATATAAGTACATAATGGATCCAGACATTGTACTTCATCATTACAGAGGTACATAATGGATCCAGACATTGTACTTCATCATTATATAAGTACATAATGGATCCAGACATTGTACTTCATCATTACATAAGTACATAATGGATCCAGACATTGTACTTCATCATTACAGAGGTACATAATTGATCCAGACATTGTACTTCATCATTACATAAGTACATAATGGATCCAGACATTGTACTTCATCATTGTATAAGTACATAATGGATCCAGACATTGTACTTCATCATTATATAAGTACATAATGGATCCAGACATTGTACTTCATCATTACAGAGGTACATAATGGATCCAGCCATTGTACTTCATCATTACAGAGGTACATAATGGATCCAGACATTGTACTTCATCATTATATAAGTACATAATGGATCCAGACATTGTACTTCATCATTACAGAGGTACATAATGGATCCAGACACTGTACTTCATCATTATATAAGTACATAATGGATCCAGACATTGTACTTCATCATTACAGAGGTAGATAATGGATCCGGCCATTGTACTTCATCATTACAGAGGTACATAATGGATCCAGCCATTTTACTTCATCATTACAGAGGTACATAATGGATCCAGCCATTGTACTTCATCATTACAGAGGTACATAATGGATCCAGACATTGTACTTCATCATTATATAAGT
>NW_027198708.1:0-40687 GCF_038502225.1 Cherax quadricarinatus
TTGACTCGTGTGAGGGCATGCAACAAGGGGACCCTCTCGCCCCTTTCTATTCTGTTTGTTCATCAAGGAAGTCACAGAGGCACTCTACAGTGAGCTCAATATCTGGTTCCTGGATGATCATACCCTAGCTGGCACGACAGAATCTCTCCTAGAGGGCATCAGTAAGTGGGAGAAGCCTAGACCTATTTTTAAACTCCACCATATGTGAAATAGTTTCTGCCAATCGCCAGATGATCCAGAATATTAGCGCCGTTTTAACTGGAGTACGAGCCATTGATCCAGCCAATAGCACTCTCCTTGGTGTTCCTCTTGGGTCCAATGCCATCGATCTGATCCTAGAAAAAAAAAGTCTCAGACCTCCGGATGATGGAAAGCAGGATGAAAGACACTGACACTCATGATGCCTTCTACCTACTCACCAGGTGCCTGTCAATCCCAAAACTTACCTACTTTC
Source organism: Cherax quadricarinatus (assembly GCF_038502225.1). Classification (NCBI taxonomy): domain Eukaryota; kingdom Metazoa; phylum Arthropoda; class Malacostraca; order Decapoda; family Parastacidae; genus Cherax; species Cherax quadricarinatus. Next base: position 455 of record NW_027198708.1, read on the forward strand.
TGAGATGCTCCCCAGCCTTTAGCTGTCCAAAACTCAAGGAATATGACTCTCTCCTTAAGACCATGCTAGAGAGTGTATTGAATCTTTCCCTTGAAGATGGACAGTGGTTGCAAGCATCACTTCCGGTCAGGCTTGGGGGGCTGGGAGTAGGCAGATCCTCCCAGATTGCTCTACCAGCTTTCCTCTCCTCTTCCATAGCATCAAACGAGTTGATAATACAAATTCTTCCTGATATCCTCAGTGACTCAGCAGGAATACAGGACCCTTGCTGTGCAAGTGCCATCACTGAATGGGAGACTCTTGCTGCTCCAGCACTAAACCCTAGTGCAGCACTGGCTCACAAACAGTCAAGCTGGAAGCACAAGCAAACCAATACGGTCTACATGGTCTTAACTGTTCCAAAACCAAGGGCTGGCATGCAAGACACAATGAGGTCAATACCATAAAGAGAACCCTTGCTACAGCTAGATGGCCAGACGAGAGGGAGCCCCGATCACTAGCAGCCAACAATACCCACAACCCAGCAAACCGCCCCGACGGGATCACCATCTGTCCTTTGAAGATGGCAAGCTCTTAGCATGGGACTATACCTGTGTGTCAACACTGGCTGACACCTATATCCATCACAGTGTCGGGCGACAGGGAGGAGCTGCTGATCGCAGGGAGGAGTACAAGTTCAGCAAGTACAGGGACATAAGCCAACAGTATCAATTTGTCCCAGTGGGATCAGAGACCTTGGGATCATGGGGAAAAAATGCCACACGTTTCCTTAAACAATTGGGTTCCAGACTCATCGACACCACTAGGGACCCAAGGGCAGCCATTTTCATGTTTCAGCGCCTCAGCATGGCCATCCAGAGGGGAAATGCTTGCTGCATACTTGGTTCACGTCCGGCTTCGGAGGAGCTGGAGGAAATTCATGATCTTTATCACGTTGTACCATTGTGTTCATGTTTGTATTTTCTATAAATGTATTCTGTTTATTAATAAATAGAATATAATATATATATATATATATATATATATATATATATATATATATATATATATATATATATATGCAAAACAACCACTCTGAAGGAATAGAGAAATTCCAAGCGCTTTCGTGACTACTCACATTATCAAGGAACTATGAAAGTGAAGCATCCAAGGAAGCTATATAAGGGGTAGTAGTCACGAAAGCGCTTGGAATTTCTCTATTCCTTCAGAGTGGTTGTTTTGCATATTTTGAAATCACCTGTTTACTGTGATCTTATTGCATATATATATATATATATATATATATATATATATATATATATATATATATATATATATATATATATATATATATATATGGTTCTCATTTGAGAATAAATATATAGACAACCATTGACGATAAAAAAAATAGCTAATTTAAGTAGAAATTATGTGAAATACTAAATTTGACATTTATTCTCTATTTACATTCACGGCCGTCGCTCACTGAGGTAAGATGACCCCCCCTTCCCCTATAAAAAAAGTTCGCTGTCATTCACTGTCACGTAAGAATCTCATGGCCCTACGATCTGCAACATCCACACCCTACTTGAAACAGCAAAATAACATTTATGAAGAGAAACTGGAATCCCTTGATAAATGTTACTTAGCTCACACTCTAACAGCACATGAAATCATAAAAACTCTTGCTCTCACTCCTCTCTAATACGCTCAATCAAGTATGTCAAAGCCCCTAGCATTCAAAATCTGCCCTGACCCTCCTTCCTAAACTTCCATGGACAACTCGTATCCCTTCTTCCCTTCACCCCAGATTTGCATGGCCAACTAGTCATTATATTTTTCTATATCCTTTCTAAATACCTATGCCATCGGAAATCCTCTGCTCTCTGAATAATCTTTTGATAACCCTTGTTTTAAACTCCAAATTTTGGAATTCTCTGCATATTCGCCAAATATATTGGCCTCGATGACAATATCTTCACTGCCTCCAACCTCCTGCTTAACAACCCCATTTATAAATGTTAAACAACCATGGTGATATCACTCTTCCACGTCTAAAGCCAAGTTTTTTTCTCGAAAATAATTTAATCCTCCTCTTTCCTACATACCATAACCAGCGCCTCGCTATCCACATAAAAGCTGTTGATTCTTTTAAAAACATGCAACCTTTGCTTTTCATTTGTAACATCTACCGCATTTCTCTCCACTCTGTCGTTATAAGTATTTTCCAAATTTATAAATTCTACAAAAAACTTTTTAACCTTATTTAAATATTGTTCAATTATTTGCCTTGATCTACAAATTCCCTGCCCTTCCTAAAACCTCTTTCACTTGCAAACCTGCTTTCTCTCTTCTGTCTTTCTGTCATTCACTTATCTCTCTTCCTTTATGCAAAGGAACTACACATGCTGTCTGCTAAGCCCTAAGTTCCTTTTCCGCTTTGCATACATACATTGATCAGGTGCACCAAAGCTATATTCCCTCCCATCTGTCGCAAGTTGCTTTTCTCTTTCATTTTACCCGCTTTTCCATACTCGCATCTGGCTTCCCCTCTTTAATAAAAAATGGTATAAGTCCTTGTCCAATGCATGAAATCAGTGAGCAAACATTAAGAAATCTATTTGAATGTATGACGCCACAATCTTAGTGGTTCAGGCTAGCTGAATTTTAATGTCATCTTTCTCTGGCAAAACAATATTCATTATAATTTTGTGTTTAACTGTTTCTAAACATTAATGTGCAAGCAACATTTTTTTTCTAGTTACTCTAATATGACTGTATTATTTAATATCTCGCACTGAGATGCAGCAAGCTGATTACGATTTTTTTCTGTTGACTTATTATTGTGCTGGAAAATGACAGTATCGGTTTAATATTGATCAACTTCCATCACGTCTGCTCATACACTGACACTAATATACTTTACCATATACTCAGTTAACTTCGGAAAATATTCTTAAAGGTATATGAGGAAAGGTATATGAGAAACTAGAGATATGCATTTCGAATATACAGAAAAAAATGACCGGCTCTGCAGAACCCAAAATTTTCAGGAGGAATTGAGGAAGGCAAAGGATACTGTTAGAAAGTGAGAGAGATAATTTATGGGACTGTAATAATAAATGGAAGAACAGCTACACAGAAATCTGTATAGCGTCAATAAACAAACGAAATTAGGGGAGACGTTCACTGGAAACTAGGAAGCTTATGGGATAAGAGAGACGCAAGTAAATTGATGTCATGGCTATCTGGAGTGAAGGAATATAGGCGGATGCTAGATTACTGATGATCTATGGATTTGAAGAGACTTATAGTATGAAGAAGAAATATATATTGAAGAAAGAGGAGAAAATAGAGTAGATTACAATAAAAGGCAATTAGAGTAAAAAGGAGCTAGAAATATGTCAATCCAGACTATTTCTGGCCTGTAGGAGCTCTAAACTGCACCTTCAAGCAGAAAACCTAGAGGAGCACTCTAAGATATCGTAATTTAGTTATTGATTGTTTAGAACACAGATGGAAAAGGAGCAGCTGATGGAGCATGAAGAAAATCATTAATCATGGGAAGGCGTAACGGGAGTGGCGACAGGAGAGACACCCAACCTCTATAAATCTCTCAAGGTTCGCTCACTGCCAATTCCTCGTCAGGTCCATTTCTAGACTCACCCGTCTTCCCCTGGTAGAACAATAACTTAGCATTATATATACTTCACTTTCCCCTTCATCAATAAATTTAAACCTAACCATTCAACCTTTGTATATGCACACACCAATCCCAGTTCTATTCCTCGATCTCCTAAAATGTGGGTAAAACAAGAAAGCAGGGACATTACATGCCAGAGAATAAATGTAAAAACTCAGAGTTTGGCACACAAAGGCAGATGGAATTTTGATCAATAGTGACGAATTGAAAGAATGAATAGCAGGGGCTGCCCTCAGATGTCTTAGTTCTCATACAGATAAACTAACTGATCACAGAGGCAGTGTGTCCAACAAGATAACACGTAATGAAGAAAGAGATGGAAAGCAGAGCAGAGAGAGAGCTAGAGAGAGAGAGAGAGAGAGAGAGAGAGAGAGAGAGAGAGAGAGAGAGAGAAAACACTGCTAATCAGAAATTAGCAGAATTATAAGATTAAAATGATCAACGGAAATGACTAAAATTACTATATATTAAACTTATAATGAACCCAAATAATGGTACCAATGATTTATAAATCACTAAATAGTACGAGAGGAGGACAGAAATTTGACGATAGGTTCTTCGGGTAAGTAGGTTTTCCGTGCTGATTCTATAGCAAGAAGAACCTACCTGACCAAATCTAAGGTACTAATAATCGGTGATTTTAACTACATAGTAAAAGACTGAGTAAACTGGGACCTACGCAGGAGGCTAGAAAATTGGAGGCTCTCTTAGTCCTCAAATTTTGTGGCTTCCTGTGCCACCATCTATGTGGAGGAGATGAAAGGAAATATTATGTAGGAGCATTTCAAAAACTCAGCAAAGGATAGAGAGAGACAGACAGAGAGTGAGAAATAAACCAGCATAACTGTACCTAGTATTTGCCAAAAAGTGCATCTGATACAGGCAGAAATGAATATGAGAGGCATCCTGGTAATAGCGACTGTACAGAAGCCAGATCTGAATATACAGTAGACGCCAAAATTAAGAAAAGATTGGCAGGTATGAAAGAGGAAAATACACATTTCAGAAAGGAGAATTATGCAAGAATAAGAGAACCCTTGAACGAATTTCAATAGAAAAAGAAACTGGAAGAAGAGCATGAGTGAGATGAAGTGACACCTAGTCGGAAAGTGTGTGAGGCTGAAGAGAACTTCATAACTAAAAAAAAAATTCAGTTATATGAAAAAGAGAGTTCCTGTGGTTTAACGAAAGATGCAGAAAAGGAAAACAACAACTAAATTTTCAAGTGCGGGTGGAAAAAATAAAAATGATAGGACAGAAGAAAATAGAAAATCAAGCAGAACAGCCGGAAATGAATGTGCAAGGGTCATGGGTGAGCTGAGAAGCTGACTGACATTTTGAGAATGACACTGTATCAAAAGATAAATCTGAAGCAATCTTCCTACACAGTCACATCCTAAGTGAAATGACTGTTAAAGACCAGGAAATAAAACAGAAGAGAAAAGGAGGATTACTTAGGGAAGTGTTCATGTTGATTGAATTTTGCCACAAAACTGATAGCAAAATGTCTTTTTCAGTATTTAAAAAAGGAAACAGACAGAAAGAATTAAACTACAGGCCAGTAGCACTTAAGGGAGGTAAGGTCTGTCAGGAAACACGACAAGTGTTTCCTGTTGCGGGTCTTAGTCATATGATGACCCGCTGCTCAAGAATTTGTCATCTGGCTGAGACCTTCCACTGGCCTACTGGTCCACCCGTTTACCAGTAAGGCAATGGAGAAGATAATTTGGAGAGAGTTTGATCACCTGGTGAATACAGAGTTACAAAAACAACTAGCAAGGGTTTAGAGATGATAAATCATCTCACAAACCTGCTGGAGATCTGTCAGTATGAAACAGAAATGAGGGAAGAGAGAGAGAGAGAAAAAGAGAGAGACGAGAGACGAGAGACGAGAGACGAGAGACTTCGGTATACTTCATGTTTTAGGACTCCAAGAAGGCATATGACACCGTATTGCATAAGAGACTGGGATTAAACGTTAGAGAAAATGCAGGTTTAACAAGTGGGAAGTACAGTGAAGGCGGACAGAGTGTATGAGAAGAGGTTTTAGAATTGGTAAATAAAAGATGTGTATCCCAACAAAGATCAATTTTCGGACCAGTATTATTTCTTGTATATGTGAATAGAAGACCAGAAGTGATAGACTAATCCTTGTTTATAGATTACGTAAAAATTAATGAGAAGAATAAAAACTGATGAGGGCATGGAAAGCCTAAAAATGGGCGGTGTGCAACTTCATGATTGGTCATCCATTTGGCTTCTCGAATTCAACCCTGCAAAAGCAATGTATAATAATTATGTAAAGGAGAATAAGACGAAAACTGAGTGTAAATTTGGGGAGCAGAGGATCCAAAACTAATTCATGGGGACAAACTTAAGAGTTGAGAATAATGAGAAGTATTTTGCTGTAAACTCACACTATCCAAATACCCTCAACAGCAAATAATTGTATAGTGAATCTAAGATTACCTTTAAATAATTACAACAATGAATCTTTCATGACCCATCATGCAACATACACCAGGAACCAGGAGAGGCAGGAGGAACTTAAAGCTATTAGTGAAATTGAAAGAAATTCAAAATATTTCTTTTCATATGCCAAAAACAAGGCAAATACCACATCTAGTATCGGGCCCTTACTCAGACATGATGGGACTTACACAGACGACAACAAGGAAATGAGTGAAATATTGAAATCCCAGTACGACTCTGTGTTTAGTGAACCACTAATCGGTCTGAGGATCGACGACCCAAATGATTTCTTCATGAATGAGCCTCAAAACTCCATAAATGTATGCCAGATTTCCGACATTACCCTAACTCCGATAGATTCAGAAAAAGCCATTGACAACATGCCTATGCACTCAGCCCCGGGCCCAGGCTCGTGGAACTCTGTTTTCATTAAGAACTGCAAGAAACCCCTCTCGCGTGCCCTAAGTACACTATGGAGGAGGAGCTTGGACATGGGTGAAAATCCACAGTCACTTAAAACGGATATAGCCCCACTCCATAAAGGTGGCAGCAAAGCATTAGCTAAGAACTATAGACCAATAGCTCTGACGTCCCACATCATAAAAATCTTTGAAAGAGTGCTAAGAAGCAGGATTGCAAATCACCTGGATGCCCAAAATCTGCACAATCCAGGGCAACATGGGTTCAGGGCAGGTCGCTCCTGCCTCTCACAACTACTGGATCACTATAACATGGCCTTGGATGCACTGGAAGAAAATCAGAATGCAGATGTAATATACACAGACTTTGCAAAAGCATTTGACAAATGCGATCATGGCGTAATAGCCCATAAAATACGTGCTAAAGGAATAACTGGGAAAGTGGGGTGATGGAGCTTCAACTTCCTAACAAATCGAACACAGAGAGTAGTGGTCAACAGAGTTAAATCGGAGGTTGCCATAGTGAAGAGCTCTGTTCCACAAGGCACAGTACTCGCCCCCATCTTATTCCTTATCCTCCTATCAGACATAGACAGAGATATACACCACAGCACCGTATCATCCTTTGCGGATGATACTAGGATCTGCATGAGGCTGTCATCTGCTGAGGACGCGGTTAACCTCCAAGAAGATATAAACAAAGTTTTCCAGTGGGCAACGGTGAACAACATGATGTTCAATGAGGACAAATTCCAACTACTCCGTTATGGAAAACTGGATTAGATAATAACTAGAACAGAGTATACTACTGACTCCGGCCATACAATAAAGCGGAAAATAATGTAAGGGACCTGGGAGCAGTAATGTCAGAGGATCTCACTTTCAAGGATCACAACAGTGTCACGATCGCACGTGCAAAGAAAATGATAGGATGGATAATGAGAACTTTCAAAACGAGAGATGCCAAGCCAATGATGATCCTTTTCAAATCCCTTGTTCTCTCTAGGCTGGAATACTGCTGTACATTAACATCTCCATTCAAAGCAGGTGAAATAGCAGATCTAGAGAGTGTACAGAGATCCTTTACTGCACGTATAAGTTCTGTCAAGCACCTTAACTACTGGGAACGCTTGGAAGCACTTGACTTGTACTCGTTGGAACGCAGGAGGGAGAGATATATCATAATCTACACTTGGAAAATCTTGGAAGGAATGGTCCCAAATCTGCACACACAAATCACTCCCTACGAAAGTAAAAGACTGGGCAGGCGATGCAAAATGCCCCCAATAAAAAGTAGGGGCGCCATTGGTACATTAAGGGAAAACACCATAAGTGTCCGGGGCCCAGAACTGTTCAACAGCCTCCCATCAAGCATTAGGGGAATTGCCAATAAGCCCCTGGCTGCCTTCAAGAGAGAGCTGGGCAGATACCTAAAGTCAGTGCCGGATCAGCCGGGCTGTGGCTCGTACGTTGGACTGCGTGCGGCCAGCAGTAACAGCCTAGTTGATCAGGCCCTGATCCATCGGGAGGCCTGTTCATGGACCGGGCTGCGGGGACGTTGATCCCCGGAATAACCTCCAGGTAACCAGGAATATCTTTGAGAATGCAGCACCAACATGGAAATCACACCTGATTAATCACATCAAGAAAATAGTAATAGTTCTGTGGTTATCAACGAGACTACTTGTAGAACTAAGCGAAATGAAAGTGAGTTGAATTAATTAACACTAAATAGCACAAGAACCCAGAAAGACTTGATACTAACATATAAATTACTCATGGGACTTGTTCAGATGGATAGGGATAGAATGTTTAAGAAATGTGACCACAAGGCTCAGATGGAGGTCAGAGTCTCAGAAAAATCACATAGACTTTAGAAATAATTTCTTCTGTCTTAGAATTCTCGGGAAGAGAAATTTGTTTGATGATGAGGTAGTGGAGGCAGGATCTATACGTTATAATAATTACAGGTAACACACACACACACACACACACACACACACACACACACACACACACACACACACACACACACACACACACACACACACACACACACAAGAGATTGGTGCAAAAACTGGAGGACCAAGCAGGGATAACAGGGAAGGCACTACAATGGATCAGGGAATACTTGTCAGGAAGACAGCAGCGAGTCATGGTACGTGGCGAGGTGTCAGAGTGGGCACCTGTGACCAGCGGGGTCCCGCAGGGGTCAGTCCTAGGACCAGTGCTGTTTCTGGTATTTGTGAACGACATGACGGAAGGAATAGACTCTGAGGTGTCCCTGTTTGCAGATGACGTGAAGTTGATGAGAAGAATTCACTCGATCGAAGACCAGGCAGAACTACAAAGGGATCTGGACAGGCTGCAGACCTGGTCCAGCAATTGGCTCCTGGAGTTCAATCCCACCAAGTGCAAAGTCATGAAGATTGGGGAAGGGCAAAGAAGACCGCAGACGGAGTACAGTCTAGGGGGTCAGAGACTACAAACCTCACTCAAGGAAAAAGATCTTGGGGTGAGTATAACACCAGGCACATCTCCTGAAGCGCACATCAACCAAATAACTGCTGCAGCATATGGGCGCCTAGCAAACCTCAGAACAGCATTCCGACATCTTAATAAGGAATCATTCAGGACCCTGTACACCGTGTACGTTAGGCCCATATTGGAGTATGCGGCACCAGTTTGGAACCCACACCTAGCCAAGCACGTGAAGAAACTAGAGAAAGTGCAAAGGTTTGCAACAAGACTAGTCCCAGAGCTAAGAGGTATGTCCTACGAGGAGAGGTTAAGGGAAATCAACCTGACGACACTGGAGGACAGGAGAGATAGGGGGGACATGATAACGACATACAAAATACTGAGAGGAATTGACAAGGTGGACAAAGACAGGATGTTCCAGAGATTGGACACAGTAACAAGGGGACACAGTTGGAAGCTGAAGACACAGATGAATCACAGGGATGTTAGGAAGTATTTCTTCAGCCACAGAGTAGTCAGTAAGTGGAATAGTTTGGGAAGCGATGTAGTGGAGGCAGGATCCATACATAGCTTTAAGCAGAGGTATGATAAAGCTCACGGCTCAGGGAGAGTGACCTAGTAGCGATCAGTGAAGAGGCGGGGCCAGGAGCTCGGACTCGACCCCCGCAACCTCAACTAGGTGAGTACAACTAGGTGAGTACACATCAGGAAGTGGAATAGCCTAGCAATGATGTAGTGGAGGCAGGAACCATACATAGCTTTAAAACGAGGTATGACAAAACTCAGGGAGCAGAGAGAGGACCTAGTAGCGATCAGTGAAGAGGCAGGGCCAGGAGCTGAGTCTCGATCCCTGCAATTATAATTACGTGAGTACAGTTAGGTGAGTACACACACAATATAGGCTTAGGGGAACAGAGACATCAGATCTCATTGAAAGATAAAACATATATCGCCATAGGCTGGCATTAGCCAAATCACCTCTGCAGTCAATGCTCGCCTGACAAATATGAGAGTGACCTTCAACAATAGCAACAAAAAGTCATTGCGGGTGACTTGTACAGCATATCTCACGCCTACCTTCGAGAACGCAGCACCAATATGGAACCCACACCCGAGGAAGCATATCAAGAAATCGAAGTGAAAAAGTATGCAACAACTTCAGTTCCAGAGCTAAGTATTATGAGCTACATGAAAAGGCTGAAGGAATTTAATGACTCTGGAGGACAGAACCAAGGGAGACATGATAAAGACGAAGAAAATGCTCAAAGGAATTGTTAACAGAGAGAGGGACAGACTGGAAGGAGGGAAGTAGTTACTTGGGATGTACAGTTGGATGTTAAAAACACGTACTAGTCACTGGGTTGTCAGGAAGTATCTCTTGATTCTCAGGGTGTTCGGAAAGTGGAATGACCTCGACAAAAAAGTGGTTACGGCAGACTCCGTACATAATTTTAAAAATAGGTACTATACGTGTCACGTGGGTTGAAGATAGTAAATCTAGCTGGGGGAAAATTGTTAGGCGGAGCCAGGAGCTAAGACTCGACCCCTGCAACCACATATAATAAGTACACAAAGGTAGGTGAACAGCCTTGCATATCTCTAAGAATTAGCTGTATGCATATTGAGTTATCCTAAACTGAACTGTTGACACTGGCCGGAGGCTCCAACAAAACACATCACGTTCATCTACCCTAACATGTTCATCCGCCTGCTGCATGTTCCCCTCCCCTTCCCTTATCTCTGGTGTACTGTCCTTCCCAGGATTATGGTTTTACTGCCAATTCATTATATCTCTCCATCCCTTCCCTCCTTTACTCATCCCTATCCTCCTCTTCCATGCATATAAATAGCAGATTGGAAATCTTTTCCTACATTTCTGAAATAAAGATAAATGAGTAAATTATATTTGTCGCATGAATCTTTATTGCTAATTCGTTTCTTTGTTATGCTAGGTTTTCCCTTCCATGAAAATGTAATTACAAATGAATGAGCCTAAATACTGGCTGTGTTAGGATATATATGTTATTGCAGTAAAAGGATCAGCATATCTGAGGAAATGTAAATATGATATTAATGATTGCAGGTTATATAGAATCATAACATTAAAAAGACCAGAATGCGATTATCAAGACATTTATTAAGAGTATCGCTTCTACCACCAGCGGCTTTAGTCCAGTACGGAGAACATTGTCAGGTTTGGTAAGATTCGTCAGGAAACGGAACAAGTATTTTATGACTCGGGTCTTAGTCATATGATGACCCACCACTGGAGCTTTTGGTCATCTGACCGATGCCTTCAACTGGCTTACTGGTCTATCCCTTTAAAAATTAAGGTTATAATTATAACCATTTCACAGAGAACAAGAGATAGTTTATATAGTGGGGAGGTGAAGTGAGAGTCACAGTTAGCTACGCTGAGGGGAGAGTAATAGACGTGGCTAAGTGGTGGCTGCATTCTGCTTTGATAAAACACATTGTGTTAATATTGTAGGTATGATGAAACTTCCTGTATTCAGAGATATGGTATTCCTGGTAGCAAGAAAAAATTATAATATACAGCATCTGCTAATCTGACTCCTTTATGACTATTTTGGCTTTCTTGAATCTCACGAGATGAATGGCACAAGTAGTGTTAAGTCATCGCTCTGACAAATGTATCAGTGTTAATAGACTTGAAGTGTGATATTTCTTCAGGTATTTCCTAAAAAAAATTTCGTCACTTGAACCACATGGATTAGTGCATACTTCGGCAGTGGTTTTATGGAATTGTCTGTTTTCAGAACCTACGAAATCTTTAATATAGCCTTGGTATAATTCTTAGCAATGCAAATGACTAGGTTCTTGGAGTTTTAGGCAAGACGATGATTCTCTCCATGGCGCGTTTTTCTCTAGCGATGTTATTCATCCTCTCTGCCTTTTTCATAGTTACTGATAATGTGGGCAGAGTACCTGACCTTGTAGAAAACTCTGTGAATGCAAGTAAATTTTTCTTATAAGAAATGCGGACTGAAAATTTGAAAAAGCCCCTCCCCCCCAAAAAAAAAAAAAATAAAAAATAAAATAAACAATCATCAGGGAGCAACAGATGGTCCTGAGAATCCTCTCTAATCGCTGTTAGCAACAGCCATCACTTAGTCCTGTCCATTTGCCTTCTTTAAACTTACCTTGTACTAACTCATCTATATTCCGCCACGATATAAACTCGTTGAATTTTGTTGTGTGTTGTGGACTGACGATGTCCCTGGTGAACAAAGGCTATCCAAAATAACTCTCTTGATAATAGCTTCCATCTGTTTTTGCAAACAGAGTTGTGTTAACCCTCCCCCCCCTCTCTTTCTCTCTCTCTCCCTCTTCCTCTGTTACATGTTCTAGAATAGAACACCTCACCACGTATTAGCACAGAGCACTACATGAAGGAAGAGGGCAGCAGGTCTTGTGGCTTTATGCCTAAGAATATTACACCCGGCCATGTATGAGCGAAAGCTAATACAATAAGACGTACATGTTCTTATAATTGTCACAACTGTTTACTGAGTTATACAGAAAACATGGAAGAGGTTTATCTATATTTTTACATGTGCTGAGTACAGGAAATATTGTTATACTGAGTTTAGTGTAAATATTTTGTAAAATTTTATTGTGACGACAGTGAGTCTTAATAACAAACATGAGCCTAATAATCCTTGATACTGGTGCTCAGTTTAGAGAGGAAAACCTTGAGTCAAAAAACACTACGACTTGTGTTTTACAATAATGCTAAAGTAATTAAAGTGACTGTTGCTTCAAACTAAGGAAAAGGAGGAGCTACAGAGGCATTAAGGATCCTTTATTATTGTTTCCTGTGGACACTGACAAGTGTTTGTTGTCTCCATGATAGTTAGCAGCACTGACTAGTGTTTCTTGTCTCCATGTTAGTTAGCAGCACTGACTAGTGCTTGTTGTCTCCATGTTAGTTAGTAGCACTGACAAGTGTTTGTTGTCTCCATGTTAGTAGCACTGACAAGTGTTTGTTGTCTCCATGTTAGTAGCACTGGCAAGTGTTTGTTGTCTTCATGTTAGTAGCACTGGCAAGTGTTTGTTTTCTCCATGTTAGTTAGCAGCACTGGCAAGTGCTTGTTGTCTCCATGTTAGTTAGTAGCACTAGCAAGTGCTTGTTGTCTCCATGTTAGTTAGTTGCACTGGCAAGTGTTTGTTGTCTCTATGTTAGTAGCACTGGCAAGTGTTTGTTGTCTCCATGTTAGTTAGCAGCACTGGCAAGTGCTTGTTGTCTCCATGTTAGTTAGTAGCACTGGCAAGTGCTTGTTGTCTCCATGTTAGTTAGTAGCACTGGCAAGTGTTTGTTGTCTCCATGTTAGTTAGTAGCACTGGCAAATGTTTGTTGTCTCCATGTTAGTTAGAAGCACTGGCAAGTGTTTGTTGTCTCCATGTTAGTTAGTAGCACTGACAAGTATTAGTTGTCTCCATGTTAGTAGCGCTGACAAGTGTTTGTTGTCTCCATGTTAGTAGCACTGACAAGTGTTTGTTGTCTCCATGTTAGTAGCACTGACAAGTTTTTGTTGTCTCCATGTTAGTTAGCAGCACTGGCTAGTGTTTGTTGTCTCCATGTTAGTTAGTTAGCACTGACAAGTGTTTGTTGTCTCCATGTTAGTAGCACTGACAAGTGTTTGTTGTCTCCATGTTAGTAGCACTGACAAGTGTTTGTTGTCTCCATGTTAGTAGCACTGACTAGTGTTTGTTGTCTCCATGTTAGTTAGCACTGACTAGTGTTTGCTGTCTCCATGTTAGTTAGCAGCACTGACTAGTATTCGTTGTCTCCATGTTAGTAGCACTGACGAGTGCTTGATGTCTCCATGTTAGTTAGTTGCACTGACAAGTGTTTGATGTCTCCATGTTAGTTAGCAGCACTGATTAGTGTTTGTTGTCTACATGTTAGTTAGCAGCATTGACGAGTGCTTGTTGTCTCCATGTTAGTTAGTAGCACTGACAAGTGTTTGCTGTCTCCATGTTAGTAGCACTGACAAGTGTTTGTTGTCTCCATGTTAGTTAGTAGCACTGAGAAGTGTTTGTTGTCTCCATGTTAGTATCACTGGCAAGTGTTTGTTGTCTCCATGTCAGTTAGTAGCACTGACTAGTGTTTATTGTCTCCATGTTAGTAGCACTGACAAGTGTTTGTTGTCTCCATGTTAGTAGCACTGGCAAGTGTTTGTTGTCTCCATGTTAGTAGCACTGACTAGTGTTTGTTGTCTCCATGTTAGTTAGTAGCACTGACTAGTGTTTGTTGTCTCCATGTTAGTTAGGACTGACGAGTGTTTGATGTCTCCATGTTAGTTAGTAGCACTGAGAAGTGTTTGTTGTCTCCATGTTAGTAGCACTGGCAAGTGTTTGTTGTCTCCATGTTAGTAGCACTGGCAAGTGTTTGTTGTCTCCATGTTAGTTAGCAGCACTGGCAAGTGCTTGTTGTCTCCATGTTAGTTAGTAGCACTGGCAAGTGCTTGTTGTCTCCATGTTAGTTAGTAGCACTGGCAAGTGTTTGTTGTCTCCATGTTAGTAGCACTGGCAAGTGTTTGTTGTCTCCATGTTAGTTAGCAGCACTGGCAAGTGCTTGTTGTCTCCATGTTAGTTAGTAGCACTGGCAAGTGCTTGTTGTCTCCATGTTAGTTAGTAGCACTGGCAAGTGTTTGTTGTTTCCATGTTAGTAGCACTGGCAAGTGTTTGTCTCCATGTTAGTTAGCAGCACTGGCAAGTGCTTGTTGTCTCCATGTTAGTTAGTAGCACTGGCAAGTGCTTGTTGTCTCCATGTTAGTTAGTAGCACTGGCAAGTGTTTGTTGTATCCATGTTAGTTAGCAGCACTGGCAAGTGTTTGTTGTCTATATGTTAGTTAGTAGCACTGGCAAGTGTTTGTTGTCTCCATGTTAGTTAGTAGCACTGACAAGTGTTAGTTGTCTCCATGTTAATAGCGCTGACAAGTGTTTGTTGTCTCCATGTTAGTAGCACTGACAAGTGTTTGCTGTCTCCATGTTAGTAGCACTGACAAGTGTTTGTTGTCTCCATGTTAGTTAGCAGCACTGGCTAGTGTTTGTTGTCTCCATGTTAGTTAGCACTGACAAGTGTTTGTTGTCTCCATGTTAGTAGCACTGACAAGTGTTTGTTGTCTCCATGTTAGTAGCACTGACTAGTGTTTGTTGTCTCCATGTTAGTTAGTAGCACTGACTAGTGTTTGTTGTCTCCATGTTAGTTAGCACTGACTAGTGTTTGTTGTCTCCATGTTAGTAGCACTGACGAGTGCTTGATGTCTCCATGTTAGTTAGTAGCACTGACAAGTGTTTGTTGTCTGCATGTTAGTTAGCAGCACTGACTAGTATTTGTTGTCTCCATGTTAGTAGCACTGACGAGTGCTTGATGTCTCCATGTTAGTTAGTAGCACTGACAAGTGTTTGTTGTCTCCATGTTAGTTAGCAGCACTGATTAGTGTTTGTTGTCTACATGTTAGTTAGCAGCACTGACGAGTGCTTGTCTCCATGTTAGTTAGTAGCACTGACAAGTGTTTGCTGTCTCCATGTTAGTAGCACTGACAAGAGTTTGTTGTCTCCATGTTAGTTAGTAGCACTGAGAAGTGTTTGTTGTCTCCATGTTAGTTAGCAGCACTGACAAGTGTTTGTTGTCTCCATGTCAGTTAGTAGCACTGACTAGTGTTTATTGTCTCCATGTTAGTAGCACTGACAAGTGTTTGTTGTCTCCATGTTAGTAGCATTGGCAAGTGTTTGTTGTCTCCATGTTAGTTAGTAGCACTGGCAAGTGCTCGTTGTCTCCATGTTAGTTAGTAGCACTGGCAAGTGTTTGTTGTCTCCATGTTAGTTAGCAGCACTGGCAAGTGCTTGTTGTCTCCATGTTAGTTAGTAGCACTGGCAAGTGCTCGTTGTCTCCATGTTAGTTAGTAGCACTGGCAAGTGTTTGTTGTCTCCATGTTAGTTAGAAGCACTGGCAAGTGTTTGTTGTCTCCATGTTAGTTAGTAGCACTGGCAAGTGTTTGTTGTCTCCATGTTAGTTAGTAGCACTGTCAAGTGTTAGTTGTCTCCATGTTAGTAGCGCTGACAAGTGTTTGTTGTCTCCATGTTAGTAGCACTGACAAGTGTTTGTTGTCTCCATGTTAGTTAGCAGCACTGGCTAGTGTTTGTTGTCTCCATGTTAGTTAGCACTGACAAGTGTTTGTTGTCTCCATGTTAGTAGCACTGACAAGTGTTTGTTGTCTCCATGTTAGTAGCACTGACAAGTGTTTGTTGTCTCCATGTTAGTAGCACTGACTAGTGTTTGTTGTCTCCATGTTAGTTAGCACTGACTAGTGTTTGTTGTCTCCATTTTAGTTAGCAGCACTGACTAGTATTCGTTGTCTCCATGTTAGTAGCACTGACGAGTGCTTGATGTCTCCATGTTAGTTAGCAGCACTGATTAGTGTTTGTTGTCTACATGTTAGCAGCACTGACGAGTGCTTGTTGTCTCCATGTTAGTTAGTAGCACTGACAAGTGTTTGCTGTCTCCATGTTAGTAGCACTGACAAGTGTTTGTTGTCTCCATGTTAGTTAGTAGCACTGAGAAGTGTTTGTTGTCTCCATGTTAGTATCACTGGCAAGTGTTTGTTGTCTCCATGTCAGTTAGTAGCACTGACTAGTGTTTATTGTCTCCATTTTAGTAGCACTGACAAGTGTTTGTTGTCTCCATGTTAGTAGAACTGGCAAGTGTTTGTTGCCTCCATGTTAGTAGCACTGACTAGTGTTTGTTGTCTCCATGTTAGTTAGCACTGACTAGTGTTTGTTGTCTCCATGTTAGTTAGCAGCACTGACTAGTATTCGTTGTCTACATGTTAGTAGCACTGACGAGTGCTTGATGTCTCCATGTTAGTTAGTAGCACGGACATGTGTTTGTTGTCTCCATGTTAGTAGCACTGGAAAATGTTTGTTGTCTCCATGTTAGTAGCACTTGCAAGTGTTTGTTGTCTCCATGTTAGTTAGCAGCACTGGCAAGTGCTTGTTGTCTCCATGTTAGTTAGTAGCACTGGCAAGTGCTTGTTGTCTCCATGTTAGTTAGTAGCACTGGCAAGTGTTTGTTGTCTCCATGTTAGTAGCACTGGCAAGTGTTTGTTGTCTCCATGTTAGTAGCACTGGCAAGTGTTTGTTGTCTCCATGTTAGTTAGCAGCACTGGCAAGTGCTTGTTGTCTCCATGTTAGTTAGTAGCACTGGCAAGTGCTTGTTGTCTCCATGTTAGTTAGTAGCACTGGCAAGTGTTTGTTGTCTCCATGTTAGTAGCACTGGCAAGTGTTTGTTTTCTCCATGTTAGTTAGCAGCACTGGCAAGTGCTTGTTGTCTCCATGTTAGTTAGTAGCACTGGCAAGTGCTTGTTGTCTCCATGTTAGGTAGTAGCACTGGCAAGTGTTTGTTGTTTCCATGTTAGTAGCACTGGCAAGTGTTTGTTGTCTCCATGTTAGTTAGCAGCACTGGCAAGTGCTTGTTGTCTCCATGTTAGTTAGTAGCACTGGCAAGTTCTTGTTGTCTCCATGTTAGTTAGTAGCACTGGCAAGTGTTTGTTGTCTCCATGTTAGTTAGCAGCACTGGCAAGTGTTTGTTGTCTCCATGTTAGTTAGTAGCACTGGCAAGTGTTTGTTGTCTCCATGTTAGTTAGTAGCACTGACAAGTGTTAGTTGTCTCCATGTTAGTAGCGCTGACAAGTGTTTGTTGTCTCCATGTTAGTAGCACTGACAAGTGTTTGCTGTCTCCATGTTAGTAGCACTGACAAGTGTTTGTTGTCTCCATGTTAGTTAGCAGCACTGGCTAGTGTTTGTTGTCTCCATGTTAGTTAGCACTGACAAGTGTTTGTTGTCTCCATGTTAGTAGCACTGACAAGTGTTTGTTGTCTCCATGTTAGTAGCACTGACTAGTGTTTGTTGTCTCCATGTTAGTTAGTAGCACTGACTAGTGTTTGTTGTCTCCATGTTAGTTAGCACTGATTAGTGTTTGTTGTCTCCATGTTAGTAGCACTGACGAGTGCTTGATGTCTCCATGTTAGTTAGTAGCACTGACAAGTGTTTGTTGTCTCCATGTTAGTTAGCAGCACTGACTAGTATTTGTTGTCTCCATGTTAGTAGCACTGACGAGTGCTTGATGTCTCCATGTTAGTTAGTAGCACTGACAAGTGTTTGTTGTCTCCATGTTAGTTAGCAGCACTGATTAGTGTTTGTTGTCTACATGTTAGTTAGCAGCACTGACGAGTGCTTGTCTCCATGTTAGTTAGTAGCACTGACAAGTGTTTGCTCCCTCCATGTTAGTAGCACTGACAAGAGTTTGTTGTCTCCATGTTAGTTAGTAGCACTGAGAAGTGTTTGTTGTCTCCATGTTAGTTAGCAGCACTGACAAGTGTTTGTTGTCTCCATGTCAGTTAGTAGCACTGACTAGTGTTTATTGTCTACATGTTAGTAGCACTGACAAGTGTTTGTTGTCTCCATGTTAGTTAGTAGCACTGGCAAGTGTTTGTTGTCTCCATGTTAGTAGCACTGGCAAGTGTTTGTTGTCTCCATGTTAGTTAGCAGCACTGGCAAGTGCTTGTTGTCTCCATGTTAGTTAGTAGCACTGGCAAGTGCTCGTTGTCTCCATGTTAGTTAGTAGCACTGGCAAGTGTTTGTTGTCTCCATGTTAGTTAGAAGCACTGGCAAGTGTTTGTTGTCTCCATGTTAGTTAGTAGCACTGGCAAGTGTTTGTTGTCTCCATGTTAGTTAGTAGCACTGACAAGTGTTTGTTGTCTCCATGTTAGTTAGTAGCACTGACAAGTGTTAGTTGTCTCAATGTTAGTAGCGCTGACAAGTGTTTGTTGTCTCCATGTTAGTAGCACTGACAAGTGTTTGTTGTCTCCATGTTAGTTAGCAGCACTGGCTAGTGTTTGTTGTCTCCATGTTAGTTAGCACTGACAAGTGTTTGTTGTCTGCATGTTAGTAGCACTGACAAGTGTTTGTTGTCTCCATGTTAGTAGCACTGACAAGTGTTTGTTGTCTCCATGTTAGTAGCACTGACTAGTGTTTGTTGTCTCCATGTTAGTTAGCACTGACTAGTGTTTGTTGTCTCCATTTTAGTTAGCAGCACTGACTAGTATTCGTTGTCTCCATGTTAGTCGCACTGACGAGTGCTTGATGTCTCCATGTTAGTTAGCAGCACTGATTAGTGTTTGTTGTCTACATGTTAGCAGCACTGACGAGTGCTTGTTGTCTCCATGTTAGTTAGTAGCACTGACAAGTGTTTGCTGTCTCCATGTTAGTAGCACTGACAAGTGTTTGTTGTCTCCATGTTAGTTAGAAGCACTGAGAAGTGTTTGTTGTCTCCATGTTAGTATCACTGGCAAGTGTTTGTTGTCTCCATGTCAGTTAGTAGCACTGACTAGTGTTTATTGTCTCCATTTTACTAGCACTGACAAGTGTTTGTTGTCTCCATGTTAGTAGAACTGGCAAGTGTTTGTTGCCTCCATGTTAGTAGCACTGACTAGTGTTTGTTGTCTCCATGTTAGTTAGCACTGACTAGTGTTTGTTGTCTCCATGTTAGTTAGCAGCACTGACTAGTATTCGTTGTCTACATGTTAGTAGCACTGACGAGTGCTTGATGTCTCCATGTTAGTTAGTAGCACTGACAAGTGTTTGTTGTCTCCATGTTAGTAGCACTGGAAAATGTTTGTTGTCTCCATGTTAGTAGCACTTGCAAGTGTTTGTTGTCTCCATGTTAGTTAGCAGCACTGGCAAGTGCTTGTTGTCTCCATGTTAGTTAGTAGCACTGGCAAGTGCTTGTTGTCTCCATGTTAGTTAGTAGCACTGGCAAGTGTTTGTTGTCTCCATGTTAGTAGCACTGGCAAGTGTTTGTTGTCTCCATGTTAGTTAGCACCACTGGCAAGTGCTTGTTGTCTCCATGTTAGTTAGTAGCACTGGCAAGTGCTTGTTGTCTCCATGTTAGTTAGTAGCACTGACAAGTGTTTGTTGTCTCCACGTTAGTAGCACTGACTAGTGTTTGTTGTCTCCATGTTAGTTAGTAGCACTGACTAGTGTTTGTTGTCTCCATGTTAGTTAGCACTGACTAGTGTTTGTTGTCTCCATGTTAGTTAGCAGCACTGACTAGTATTTGTTGTCTCCATGTTAGTAGCACTGACGAGTGCTTGATGTCTCCAAGTTAGTTAGTAGCACTGACAAGTGTTTGTTGTCTCCATGTTAGTAGCACTGGCAAGTGTTTGTTGTCTCCATGTTAGTTAGCAGCACTGGCAAGTGCTTGTTGTCTCCATGTTAGTTAGTAGCACTGGCAAGTGCTTGTTGTCTCCATGTTAGTTAGTAGCACTGGCAAGTGTTTGTTGTCTCCATGTTAGTAGCACTGACAAGTGTTTGTTGTCTCCACGTTAGTAGCACTGACTAGTGTTTGTTGTCTCCATGTTAGTAGCACTGACTAGTGTTTGTTGTCTCCATGTTAGTTAGCACTGACTAGTGTTTGTTGTCTCCATGTTAGTTAGCAGCACTGACTAGTATTCGTTGTCTCCATGTTAGTAGCACTGACGAGTGCTTGATGTCTCCATGTTAGTTAGTAGCACTAACAAGTGTTTGTTGTCTCCATGTTAGTTAGCAGCACTAATTAGTGTTTGTTGTCTACATGTTAGCAGCACTGACGAGTGCTTGTTGTCTCCATGTTAGTTAGTAGCACTGACAAGTGTTTGCTGTCTCCATGTTAGTAGCACTGACAAGTGTTTGTTGTCTCCATGTTAGTTAGTAGCACTGAGAAGTGTTTGTTGTCTCCATGTTAGTATCAATGGCAAGTGTTTGTTGTCTCCATGTCAGTTAGTAGCACTGACTAGTGTTAATTGTCTCCATTTTAGTAGCACTGACAAGTGTTTGTTGTCTCCATGTTAGTAGCACTGGCAAGTGTTTGTTGTCTCCATGTTAGTAGCACTGACTAGTGTTTGTTGTCTCCATGTTAGTAGCACTGACTAGTGTTTGTTGTCTCCATGTTAGTTAGCACTGACTAGTGTTTGTTGTCTCCATGTTAGTTAGCAGCACTGACTAGTATTCGTTGTCTACATGTTAGTAGCACTGGCAAGTGTTTGTTGTCTCCATGTTAGTAGCACTGGCAAGTGTTTGTTGTCTCCATGTTAGTTAGCAGCACTGGCAAGTGCTTGTTGTCTCCATGTTAGTTAGTAGCACTGGCAAGTGCTTGTTGTCTCCATGTTAGTTAGTAGCACTGGCAAGTGTTTGTTGTCTCCATGTTAGTAGCACTGGCAAGTGTTTGTTGTCTCCATGTTAGTTAGCAGCACTGGCAAGTGCTTGTTGTCTCCATGTTAGTTAGTAGCACTGGAAAGTGCTTGTTGTCTCCATGTTAGTTAGTAGCACTGGCAAGTGCTTGTTGTCTCCAGTGTTTGTTGTCTCCATGTTAGTAGCACTGGCAAGTGTTTGTTGTCTCCATGTTAGTTAGCAGCACTGGCAAGTGCTTGTTGTCTCCATGTTAGTTAGTAGCACTGGCAAGTGCTTGTTGTCTCCATGTTAGTTAGTAGCACTGGCAAGTGTTTGTTGTCTCCATGTTAGTTAGTAGCACTGACAAGTGTTAGTTGTCTCCATGTTAGTAGCGCTGACAAGTGTTTGTTGTCTCCATGTTAGTAGCACTGACAAGTGTTTGTTGTCTCCATGTTAGTAGCACTGACAAGTGTTTGTTGTCTCCATGTTAGTTAGCAGCAATGGCTAGTGTTTGTTGTCTCCATGTTAGTTAGCACTGACAAGTGTTTGTTGTCTCCATGTTAGCAGCACTGACAAGTGTTTGTTGTCTCCATGTTAGTAGCACTGACTAGTGTTTGTTGTCTCCATGTTAGTAGCACTGACTAGTGTTTGTTGTCTCCATGTTAGTTAGCACTGACTAGTGTTTGTTGTCTCCATGTTAGTTAGCAGCACTGTAGTATTTGTTGTCTCCATGTTAGTAGCACTGACGAGTGCTTGATGTCTCCATGTTAGTTAGTAGCACTGACAAGTGTTTGTTGTCTCCATGTTAGTAGCACTGGCAAGTGTTTGTTGTCTCCATGTTAGTAGCACTGGCAAGTGTTTGTTGTCTCCATGTTAGTTAGCAGCACTGGCAAGTGCTTGTTGTCTCCATGTTAGTTAGTAGCACTGGCAAGTGCTTGTTGTCTCCATGTTAGTTAGTAGCACTGACAAGTGTTTGTTGTCTCCATGTTAGTAGCACTGGCAAGTGTTTGTTGTCTCCATGTTAGTTAGCAGCACTGGCAAGTGCTTGTTGTCTCCATGTTAGTTAGTAGCACTGGCAAGTGCTTGTTGTCTCCATGTTAGTTAGTAGCACTTGCAAGTGTTTGTTGTCTCCATGTTAGTTAGTAGCACTGGCAAGTGTTTGTTGTCTCCATGTTAGTTAGTAGCACTGGCAAGTGTTTGTTGTCTCCATGTTAGTTAGTAGCACTGACAAGTGTTAGTTGTTTCCATGTTAGTAGCGCTGACAAGTGTTTGTTGTCTCCATGTTAGTAGCACTGACAAGTGTTTGTTGTCTCCATGTTAGTTAGCAGCACTGGCTAGTGTTTGTTGTCTCCATGTTAGTTAGCACTGACAAGTGTTTGTTGTCTCCATGTTAGTAGCACTGACAAGTGTTTGTTGTCTCCATGTTAGTAGCACTAGTGTTGTCTCCACGTTAGTTAGTAGCACTGACTAGTGTTTGTTGTCTCCATGTTAGTTAGCACTAACTAGTGTTTGTTGTCTCCATGTTAGTTAGCAGCACTGACGAGTATTTGTTGTCTCCATGTTAGTAGCACTGACGAGTGCTTGATGTCTCCATGTTAGTTAGTAGCACTGACAAGTGTTTGTTGTCTCCATGTTAGCAGCACTGACGAGTGCTTGTTGTCTCCATGTTAGTTAGTAGCACTGACAAGTGTTTGCTGTCTCCATGTTAGTAGCACTGACAAGTGTTTGTTGTCTCCATGTTAGTTAGTAGCACTGAGAAGTGTTTGTTGTCTCCATGTTAGTATCACTGGCAAGTGTTTGTTGTCTCCATGTCAGTTAGTAGCACTGACTAGTGTTTATTGTCTCCATTTTAGTAGCACTGACAAGTGTTTGTTGTCTCCATGTTAGTAGAACTGGCAAGTGTTTGTTGTCTCCATGTTAGTAGCACTGACTAGTGTTTGTTGTCTCCATGTTAGTTAGCACTGACTAGTGTTTGTTGTCTCCATGTTAGTTAGCAGCACTGACTAGTATTCGTTGTCTACATGTTAGTAGCACTGACGAGTGCTTGATGTCTCCATGTTAGTAGCACTGACAAGTGTTTGTTGTCTCCATGTTAGTAGCACTGGAAAATGTTTGTTGTCTCCATGTTAGTAGCACTTGCAAGTGTTTATTGTCTCCATGTTAGTTAGCAGCACTGTCAAGTGCTTGTTGTCTCCATGTTAGTAGCACTGGCAAGTGCTTGTTGTCTCCATGTTAGTTAGTAGCACTGGCAAGTGTTTGTTGTCTCCATGTTAGTAGCACTGGCAAGTGTTTGTTGTCTCCATGTTAGTTAGTAGCACTGGCAAATGTTTGTTGTCTCCATGTTAGTTAGTAGCACTGACAAGTGTTAGTTGTCTCCATGTTAGTTAGTAGCACTGACAAGTGTTTGTTGTCTCCATGTTAGTAGCACTGACTAGTGTTTGTTGTCTCCATGTTAGTTAGTAGCACTGACTAGTGTTTGTTGTCTCCATGTTAGTTAGCACTGACTAGTGTTTGTTGTCTCCATGTTAGTTAGCAGCACTGACTAGTATTTGTTGTCTCCATGTTAGTAGCACTGACGAGTGCTTGATGTCTCCAAGTTAGTTAGTAGCACTGACAAGTGTTTGTTGTCTCCATGTTATTAGCACTGGCAAGTGTTTGTTGTCTCCATGTTAGTTAGCAGCACTGGCAAGTGCTTGTTGTCTCCATGTTAGTTAGTAGCACTGGCAAGTGCTTGTTGTCTCCATGTTAGTTAGTAGCACTGGCAAGTGTTTGTTGTCTCCATGTTAGTAGCACTGACAAGTGTTTGTTGTCTCCATGTTAGTAGCACTGACTAGTGTTTGTTGTCTCCATGTTAGTAGCACTGACTAGTGTTTGTTGTCTCCATGTTAGTTAGCACTGACTAGTGTTTGTTGTCTCCATGTTAGTTAGCAGCACTGACTAGTATTCGTTGTCTCCATGTTAGTAGCACTGACGAGTGCTTGATGTCTCCATGTTAGTTAGTAGCACTAACAAGTGTTTGTTGTCTCCATGTTAGTTAGCAGCACTAATTAGTGTTTGTTGTCTACATGTTAGCAGCACTGACGAGTGCTTGTTGTCTCCATGTTAGTTAGTAGCACTGACAAGTGTTTGCTGTCTCCATGTTAGTAGCACTGACAAGTGTTTGTTGTCTCCATGTTAGTTAGTAGCACTGAGAAGTGTTTGTTGTCTCCATGTTAGTATCAATGGCAAGTGTTTGTTGTCTCCATGTCAGTTAGTAGCACTGACTAGTGTTAATTGTCTCCATTTTAGTAGCACTGACAAGTGTTTGTTGTCTCCATGTTAGTAGCACTGGCAAGTGTTTGTTGTCTCCATGTTAGTAGCACTGACTAGTGTTTGTTGTCTCCATGTTAGTTAGTAGCACTGACTAGTGTTTGTTGTCTCCATGTTAGTTAGCACTGACTAGTGTTTGTTGTCTCCATGTTAGTTAGCAGCACTGACTAGTATTCGTTGTCTACATGTTAGTAGCACTGGCAAGTGTTTGTTGTCTCCATGTTAGTAGCACTGGCAAGTGTTTGTTGTCTCCATGTTAGTTAGCAGCACTGGCAAGTGCTTGTTGTCTCCATGTTAGTTAGTAGCACTGGCAAGTGCTTGTTGTCTCCATGTTAGTTAGTAGCACTGGCAAGTGTTTGTTGTCTCCATGTTAGTAGCACTGGCAAGTGTTTGTTGTCTCCATGTTAGTTAGCAGCACTGGCAAGTGCTTGTTGTCTCCATGTTAGTTAGTAGCACTGGCAAGTGCTTGTTGTCTCCATGTTAGTTAGTAGCACTGGCAAGTGCTTGTTGTCTCCATGTTAGTTAGTAGCACTGGCAAGTGTTTGTTGTCTCCATGTTAGTAGCACTGGCAAGTGTTTGTTGTCTCCATGTTAGTTAGCAGCACTGGCAAGTGCTTGTTGTCTCCATGTTAGTTAGTAGCACTGGCAAGTGCTTGTTGTCTCCATGTTAGTTAGTAGCACTGACAAGTGTTAGTTGTCTCCATGTTAGTAGCGCTGACAAGTGTTTGTTGTCTCCATGTTAGTAGCACTGACAAGTGTTTGTTGTCTCCATGTTAGTAGCACTGACAAGTGTTTGTTGTCTCCATGTTAGTTAGCAGCACTGGCTAGTGTTTGTTGTCTCCATGTTAGTTAGCACTGACAAGTGTTTGTTGTCTCCATGTTAGTAGCACTGACAAGTGTTTGTTGTCTCCATGTTAGTAGCACTGACTAGTGTTTGTTGTCTCCATGTTAGTTAGTAGCACTGACTAGTGTTTGTTGTCTCCATGTTAGTTAGCACTGACTAGTGTTTGTTGTCTCCACGTTAGTTAGCAGCACTGACTAGTATTTGTTGTCTTCATGTTAGTAGCACTGACGAGTGCTTGATGTCTCCATGTTAGTTAGTAGCACTGACAAGTGTTTGTTGTCTCCATGTTAGTTAGCAGCACTGATTAGTGTTTGTTGTCTACATGTTAGTTAGCAGCACTGACGAGTGCTTGTCTCCATGTTAGTTAGTAGCACTGACAAGTGTTTGTTGTCTCCATGTTAGTTAGTAGCACTGAGAAGTGTTTGTTGTCTCCATGTTAGTTAGCAGCACTGACAAGTGTTTGTTGTCTCCATGTCAGTTAGTAGCACTGACTAGTGTTTATTGTCTCCATGTTAGTAGCACTGACAAGTGTTTGTTGTCTCCATGTTAGTAGCATTGGCAAGTGCTTGTTGTCTCCATGTTAGTTAGTAGCACTGGCAAGTGTTTGTTGTCTCCATGTTAGTAGCACTGGCAAGTGTTTGTTGTCTCCATGTTAGTTAGCAGCACTGGCAAGTGCTTGTTGTCTCCATGTTAGTTAGTAGCACTGGCAAGTGCTCGTTGTCTCCATGTTAGTTAGTAGCACTGGCAAGTGTTTGTTGTCTCCATGTTAGTTAGTAGCACTGGCAAGTGTTTGTTGTCTCCATGTTAGTTAGTAGCACTGGCAAGTGTTTGTTGTCTCCATGTTAGTTAGTAGCACTGACAAGTGTTAGTTGTCTCCATGTTATTAGCGCTGACAAGTGTTTGTTGTCTCCATGTTAGTAGCACTGACAAGTGTTTGTTGTCTCCATGTTAGTAGCACTGACAAGTGTTTGTTGTCTCCATGTTAGTTAGCAGCACTGGCTAGTGTTTGTTGTCTCCATGTTAGTTAGTTAGCACTGACAAGTGTTTGTTGTCTCCATGTTAGTAGCACTGACAAGTGTTTGTTGTCTCCATGTTAGTAGCCCTGACAAGTGTTTGTTGTCTCCATGTTAGTAGCACTGACTAGTGTTGTCTCCATGTTAGTAGCACTGACTAGTGTTTGTTGTCTCCATGTTAGTTAGCACTGACTAGTGTTTGTTGTCTCCATTTTAGTTAGCAGCACTGATTAGTATTCGTTGTCTCCATGTTAGTAGCACTGACGAGTGCTTGATGTCTCCATGTTAGTTAGCAGCACTGATTAGTGTTTGTTGTCTACATGTTAGCAGCACTGACGAGTGCTTGTTGTCTCCATGTTAGTTAGTAGCACTGACAAGTGTTTGCTGTCTCCATGTTAGTAGCACTGACAAGTGTTTGTTGTCTCCATGTTAGTTAGTAGCACTGAGAAGTGTTTGTTGTTTCCATGTTAGTATCACTGGCAAGTGTTTGTTGTCTCCATGTCAGTTAGTAGCACTGACTAGTGTTTATTGTCTCCATTTTAGTAGCACTGACAAGTGTTTGTTGTCTCCACGTTAGTAGAACTGGCAAGTGTTTGTTGTCTCCATGCTAGTAGCACTGACTAGTGTTTGTTGTCTCCATGTTAGTTAGCACTGACTAGTGTTTGTTGTCTCCATGTTAGTTAGCAGCACTGACTAGTATTCGTTGTCTACATGTTAGTAGCACTGACGAGTGCTTGATGTCTCCATGTTAGTTAGTAGCACTGACAAGTGTTTGTTGTCTCCATGTTAGTAGCACTGGAAAATGTTTGTTGTCTCCATGTTAGTAGCACTTGCAAGTGTTTGTTGTCTCCATGTTAGTTAGCAGCACTGTCAAGTGCTTGTTGTCTCCATGTTAGTTAGTAGCACTGGCAAGTGCTTGTTGTCTCCATGTTAGTTAGTAGCACTTGCAAGTGTTTGTTGTCTCCATGTTAGTAGCACTGGCAAGTGTTTGTTGTCTCCATGTTAGTTAGCACCACTGGCAAGTGCTTGTTGTCTCCATGTTAGTTAGTAGCACTGGCAAGTGCTTGTTGTCTCCATGTTAGTTAGTAGCACTGACAAGTGTTTGTTGTCTCCACGTTAGTAGCACTGACTAGTGTTTGTTGTCTCCATGTTAGTTAGTAGCACTGACTAGTGTTTTTGTCTCCATGTTAGTTAGCACTGACTAGTGTTTGTTGTCTCCATGTTAGTTAGCAGCACTGACTAGTATTTGTTGTCTCCATGTTAGTAGCACTGACGAGTGCTTGATGTCTCCAAGTTAGTAGCACTGACAAGTGTTTGTTGTCTCCATGTTATTAGCACTGGCAAGTGTTTGTTGTCTCCATGTTAGTTAGCAGCACTGGCAAGTGCTTGTTGTCTCCATGTTAGTTAGTAGCACTGGCAAGTGCTTGTTGTCTCCATGTTAGTTAGTAGCACTGGCAAGTGTTTGTTGTCTCCATGTTAGTAGCACTGACAAGTGTTTGTTGTCTCCACGTTAGTAGCACTGACTAGTGTTTGTTGTCTCCATGTTAGTAGCACTGACTAGTGTTTGTTGTCTCCATGTTAGTTAGCACTGACTAGTGTTTGTTGTCTCCATGTTAGTTAGCAGCACTGACTAGTATTCGTTGTCTCCATGTTAGTAGCACTGACGAGTGCTTGATGTCTCCATGTTAGTTAGTAGCACTAACAAGTGTTTGTTGTCTCCATGTTAGTTAGCAGCACTAATTAGTGTTTGTTGTCTACATGTTAGCAGCACTGACGAGTGCTTGTTGTCTCCATGTTAGTTAGTAGCACTGACAAGTGTTTGCTGTCTCCATGTTAGTAGCACTGACAAGTGTTTGTTGTCTCCATGTTAGTTAGTAGCACTGAGAAGTGTTTGTTGTCTCCATGTTAGTATCAATGGCAAGTGTTTGTTGTCTCCATGTCAGTTAGTAGCACTGACTAGTGTTAATTGTCTCCATTTTAGTAGCACTGACAAGTGTTTGTTGTCTCCATGTTAGTAGCACTGGCAAGTGTTTGTTGTCTCCATGTTAGTAGCACTGACTAGTGTTTGTTGTCTCCATGTTAGTTAGTAGCACTGACTAGTGTTTGTTGTCTCCATGTTAGTTAGCACTGACTAGTGTTTGTTGTCTCCATGTTAGTTAGCAGCACTGACTAGTATTCGTTGTCTACATGTTAGTAGCACTGGCAAGTGTTTGTTGTCTCCATGTTAGTAGCACTGGCAAGTGTTTGTTGTCTCCTTGTTAGTTAGCAGCACTGGCAAGTGCTTGTTGTCTCCATGTTAGTTAGTAGCACTGGCAAGTGCTTGTTGTCTCCATGTTAGTTAGTAGCACTGGCAAGTGTTTGTTGTCTCCATGTTAGTAGCACTGGCAAGTGTTTGTTGTCTCCATGTTAGTTAGCAGCACTGGCAAGTGCTTGTTGTCTCCATGTTAGTTAGTAGCACTGGCAAGTGCTTGTTGTCTCCATGTTAGTTAGTAGCACTGGCAAGTGCTTGTTGTCTCCATGTTAGTTAGTAGCACTGGCAAGTGTTTGTTGTCTCCATGTTAGTAGCACTGGCAAGTGTTTGTTGTCTCCATGTTAGTTAGCAGCACTGGCAAGTGCTTGTTGTCTCCATGTTAGTTAGTAGCACTGGCAAGTGCTTGTTGTCTCCATGTTAGTTAGTAGCACTGGCAAGTGTTTGTTGTCTCCATGTTAGTTAGTAGCACTGACAAGTGTTAGTTGTCTCCATGTTAGTAGCGCTGACAAGTGTTTGTTGTCTCCATGTTAGTAGCACTGACAAGTGTTTGTTGTCTCCATGTTAGTAGCACTGACAAGTGTTTGTTGTCTAAAAGTTAGTTAGCAGCAATGGCTAGTGTTTGTTGTCTCCATGTTAGTTAGCACTGACAAGTGTTTGTTGTCTCCATGTTAGTAGCACTGACAAGTGTTTGTTGTCTCCATGTTAGTAGCACTGACTAGTGTTTGTTGTCTCCATGTTAGTAGCACTGACTAGTGTTTGTTGTCTCCATGTTAGTTAGCACTGACTAGTGTTTGTTGTCTCCATGTTAGTTAGCAGCACTGACTAGTATTTGTTGTCTCCATGTTAGTAGCACTGACGAGTGCTTGATGTCTCCATGTTAGTTAGTAGCACTGACAAGTGTTTGTTGTCTCCATGTTAGTAGCACTGGCAAGTATTTGTTGTCTCCATGTTAGTAGCACTGGCAAGTGTTTGTTGTCTCCATGTTAGTTAGCAGCACTGGCAAGTGCTTGTTGTCTCCATGTTAGTTAGTAGCACTGGCAAGTGCTTGTTGTCTCCATGTTAGTTAGTAGCACTGACAAGTGTTTGTTGTCTCCATGTTAGTAGCACTGGCAAGTGTTTGTTGTCTCCATGTTAGTTAGCAGCACTGGCAAGTGCTTGTTGTCTCCATGTTAGTTAGTAGCACTGGCAAGTGCTTGTTGTCTCCATGTTAGTTAGTAGCACTGGCAAGTGTTTGTTGTCTCCATGTTAGTTAGTAGCACTGGCAAGTGTTTGTTGTCTCCATGTTAGTTAGTAGCACTGGCAAGTGTTTGTTGTCTCCATGTTAGTTAGTAGCACTGACAAGTGTTAGTTGTCTCCATGTTAGTAGCGCTGACAAGTGTTTGTTGTCTCCATGTTAGTAGCACTGACAAGTGTTTGTTTTCTCCATGTTAGTAGCACTGACAAGTGTTTGTTGTCTCCATGTTAGTTAGCAGCACTGGCTAGTGTTTGTTGTCTCCATGTTAGTTAGCACTGACAAGTGTTTGTTATCTCCATGTTAGTAGCACTGACAAGTGTTTGTTGTCTCCATGTTAGTAGCACTGACTAGTGTTGTCTCCACGTTAGTTAGTAGCACTGACTAGTGTTTGTTGTCTCCATGTTAGTTAGCACTGACTAGTGTTTGTTGTCTCCATGTTAGTTAGCAGCACTGACTAGTATTTGTTGTCTCCATGTTAGTAGCACTGACGAGTGCTTGATGTCTCCATGTTAGTTAGTAGCACTGACAAGTGTTTGTTGTCTCCATGTTAGTTAGCAGCACTGATTTGTGTTTGTTGTCTACATGTTAGTTAGCAGCACTGACGAGTGCTTGTTGTCTCCATGTTAGTTAGTAGCACTGACAAGTGTTTGCTGTCTCCATGTTAGCAGCACTGACAAGTGTTTGTTGTCACCATGTTAATTAGTAGCACTGAGAAGTGTTTGTTGTCTCCATGTTAGCAGCACTGACAAGTGTTTGTTTTCTCCATGTCAGTTAGTAGCACTGACTAGTGTTTATTGTC
Source organism: Cherax quadricarinatus (assembly GCF_038502225.1). Taxonomy (NCBI): domain Eukaryota; kingdom Metazoa; phylum Arthropoda; class Malacostraca; order Decapoda; family Parastacidae; genus Cherax; species Cherax quadricarinatus. Next base: position 31,195 of record NW_027198708.1, read on the forward strand.
TCCATGTTAGTAGCACTGACAAGTGTTTGTTGTCTCCATGTTAGTAGCACTGGCAAGTGTTTGTTGTCTCCATGTTAGTAGCACTGGCAAGTGTTTGTTGTCTCCATGTTAGAAGCACTGGCAAGTGTTTGTTGTCTCCATGTTAGTTAGCAGCCCTGGCAAGTGCTTGTTGTCTCCATGTTAGTTAGTAGCACTGACAAGTGCTTGTTGTCTCCATGTTAGTTAGTAGCACTGGCAAGTGTTTGTTGTCTCCATGTTAGTTAGTAGCACTGGCAAGTTTTTGTTGTCTCCATGTTAGTTAGTAGCACTGGCAAGTGTTTTTTGTCTCCATGTTAGTTAGTAGCACTGACAAGTGTTAGTTGTCTCCATGTTAGTAGCGCTGACAAGTGTTTGTTGTCTCCATGTTAGTAGCACTGACAAGTGTTTGTTGTCTCCATGTTAGTAGCACTGACAAGTGTTTGTTGTCTCCATGTTAGTTAGCAGCACTGGCTAGTGTTTGTTGTCTCCATGTTAGTTAGTTAGCACTGACAAGTGTTTGTTGTCTCCATGTTAGTAGCACTGACAAGTGTTTGTTGTCTCCATGTTAGTAACACAGACAAGTGTTTGTTGTCTCCATGTTAGTAGCACTGACTAGTGTTTGTTGTCTCCATGTTAGTAGCACTGACTAGTGTTTGTTCTCTCCATGTTAGTTAGCACTGACTAGTGTTTGTTGTCTCCATGTTAGTTAGCAGCACTGACTAGTATTCGTTGTCTCCATGTTAGTAGCACTGACGAGTGCTTGATGTCTCCATGTTAGTTAGTAGCACTGACAAGTGTTTGTTGTCTCCATGTTAGTTAGCAGCACTGATTAGTGTTTGTTGTCTACATGTTAGTTAGCAGCACTGACGAGTGCTTGTTGTCTCCATGTTAGTTAGTAGCACTGACAAGTGTTTGCTGTCTCCATGTTAGTAGCACTGACAAGTGTTTGTTGTCTCCATGTTAGTTAGTAGCACTGAGAAGTGTTTGTTGTCTCCATGTTAGTATCACTGGCAAGTGTTTGTTGTCTCCATGTTTTTAGCAGCACTGACAAGTGTTTGTTGTCTCCATGTCAGTTAGTAGCACTGACTTGTGTTTATTGTCTCCATGTTAGTAGCACTGGCAAGTGTTTGTTGTCTCCATGTTAGTTAGTAGCACTGGCAAGTGTTTGTTGTCTCCATGTTAGCAGCACTGACAAGTGTTTGTTGTCTCCATGTCAGTTAGTAGCACTGACTAGTGTTTATTGTCTCCATGTTAGTAGCACTGACAAGTGTTTGTTGTCTCCATGTTAGTAGCACTGGCAAGTGTTTGTTGTCTCCATGTTAGTAGCACTGACAAGTGTTTGTTGTCTCCATGTTAGTTAGTAGCACTGGCAAGTGTTTGTTGTCTCCATTTTAGTAGCACTGACTAGTGTTTGTTGTCTCCATGTTAGTTAGTAGCACTGACTAGTGTTTGTTGTCTCAATGTTAGTTAGCACTGACTAGTGTTTGTTGTCTCCATGTTAGTTAGCAGCACTGACTAGTATTCGTTGTCTCCATGTTAGTAGCACTGACGAGTGCTTGATGTCTCCATGTTAGTAGCACTGACAAGTGTTTGTTGTCTCCGTGTTAGTTAGCAGCACTGATTAGTGTTTGTTGTCTACATGTTAGTTAGCAGCACTGACGAGTGCTTGTTGTCTCCATGTTAGTTAGTAGCACTGACAAGTGTTTGTGGTCTCCATGTTAGTAGCACTGACAAGTGTTTGTTGTCTCCATGTTAGTTAGTAGCACTGACAAGTGTTTGCTGTCTCCATGTTAGGAGCACTGACAAGTGTTTGTTGTCTCCATGTTAGTTAGTAGCACTGAGAAGTGTTTGTTGTCTCCATGTTAGTATCACTGGCAAGTGTTTGTTGTCTCCATGTTAGTTAGCAGCACTGACAAGTGTTTGTTGTCTCCATGTCAGTTAGTAGCACTGACTAGTGTTTATTGTCTCCATGTTAGTAGCACTGACAAGTGTTTGTTGTCTCCATGTTAGTTAGTAGCACTGGCAAGTGTTTGTTGTCTCCATGTTAGTTAGTAGCACTGGCAAGTGTTTGTTGTCTCCATGTTAGTTAGTAGCACTGGCAAGTGTTTGTTGTCTCCATGTTAGTAGCACTGACAAGTGTTTGTTGTCTCCATGTTAGTAGTACTGACTAGTGTTTGTTGTCTCCATGTTAGTTAGCAGCACTGACAAGTGTTTGTTGTCTCCATGTTAGTTAGCATGTAACAATGACCACTAACTAAGGAAATTGTAATAAGACGATTACAAGCAAATAAGGGAAAGGGGAAGGGTGGAGGGTTGAACTAATGGCGATCGAGTCCTAAAACTCACAGGAGTGTGTGTTAACCATTCGTTCAGCTGGCTCTAACACATTCATACAACTAGGCGCATTTCTCTATACCATACGGAAGCAAGTCGTAAGTAGAAACGCTACTAGCACTGTCCCACCTCCAGGACTCGTGTCCCTCTAACTCTAACCAGTTTCCCTAAACATCTTCATACATGTTACTCTGCTCACATTCAGAAATCACTTCATCTTGTATGAAATAACTTGCCTCCACTTCTAACACACACACACACACCAGGAGCTTGGACTCGACCCCTGCAAAATCAACTAGGTGAGTACACAAACACTTTATCTTAAGTCACTCGGTAGCTCGGTTGGTAGAGCACTCAGCTCATACTTTGAGGTCCATGGTTCAATCCCCGATATGGTTGGAAACATTAGGGTGTATTTCCTTAATTTGTATTAGCAACTAGCGAAGAGGAGAGGGCCAGAAGCTGTGAATCGACGCCTGCAACCTCAAACATATGAGTACAAATAGGTAAATACACACAAAACAGGAAGTTGACAACTCATGAGAGTCATAGAGTTGGCAGGAAATATTTCTTCAGCCTTAGAGTTGTCAGGAAGTAGAACAATCTGTAGTGTAGTGGAGGCGGGATCCATACATAGCTTTAAGAAGAGGGATGACACATCTCATGGAGCAGGGAGTAGCCCTGCAGTCAGCAGGATTCGAAGCCACGTCAGGGAAGGCGTGACGATGTGGACCACTCAGCCACAGATACCTTGTTTACAACTCACATATCTCCCAGCCAGGGCATCAGTGTCTTAAGTACGGTTTCAAGTTATTTCGTTCTCCTGTGTGTTGTGACCTCTCAAGCGATTTTTATATAAATGCGTCATGCAGAAACAATCGGGTATATACACAGAAAGATCACAATCAGATCAGAGTAATCAGGTGATATCACAAATATGCAAAATAACAAAATAACCACTGTGAAAATGCAATGAAGTTTATTATGGTCAGACTGAAAAAAGACTTGAACTAAAATTACAACATAAATATAGCATTAGAATTAAGAATGAGATTCTTTGCAAGTGTAAGCACTAGCTACAGAGGGCTGCAGATGACAGCGCCGTCTGCCTGCATCTTGCCACTCTAATGTTTGGGGTGGCAGGTGATGTGTAGCGCTAGGAATCATGAGACCTTCACTTCGCTACTTAGCTCTCAGATGATCGTAAGTATTCATTATATGATGTACATGTTTGGCGTCTCTAAAATTTACATTTTCCACATGTCTTACGTTGTGAAACCATGGTATGTGAGGTAACATTAGACTATTTGTTTATTCTCTCACCCGTCTGATAACCTTCAGCTTATCAAATGAGTGAACAACTTGTCGTGCTGGAAATTACCGAGACTGCTTCTCATACATAGCTCACGTGTTTTCATCAGGCCAACAGTACTCTGAGTCGTGAATTATTTACTCAACTTTACCTTCATCATTTGTGGAAGGCTGCAATATGTGTGTGGTCGTGTGTCATTCTGTGAGTTGTCTGTCTCTTCTTGACCACTCGTCACTTCCGACGCTTTAAACACCTTCATTCATCGTTTATACATTGGTTCTCTCTAACCTGCGTGATTAACTACACTACACCACGAGCTTAATAACATTAGTGCATATGTTTTTTAAAGCACGTGCGTCTATCTTCAGTTTATAGTGGTAATAACTTTTATTTCTGTGAATGTGCCATTCACTTAACATTTAATCTCTGTGTATCAGAGCCAGTCTGTATTGTCACGAGCAGATTTATACTTGCTTGCTGTTCTTTTATGACTGCCTTACTTACCTTTCATCCATTCTGTTTGAATATTTTTTATTAAGCAAATCGCATGAATTTTGTATCTTAAGTTTTCTACATTGCTTATATTTTCGCGCTACTTAACATGCATTTTCCATTTATAATTTTCATAAGAATAGCGAAGGGATCTCCGAAATCATGAGGATTAATTTAATTCACAGACACATGTTATGGCCACCTTGGGTAGCACAGAAGCAGCAAGAATCCAAATCTGAGAAAGCATACCAAAAAACTGAAAAAAGAAATGCTGAAGCTTGAAAATAGGCTAGAAAATACGAAATGAAGCAAACATGAGAACATTCGAGGAATGAATTACAAAGAAAACAGGATTAAGAAATGAATAAAAGACGATCAGAGGAAGTGATAAGGAATATAAGGAGAGACATCAAGACTAGCAAGAGATACATGACAGAACAGCTGGAGTTATATGACTCATGAAACACACGAAGGCCAGTACCTTAAGTTTAAACCTCACAGTGATCAGGAAGAGAAATAAACTAAAAGACAAAATGGTTTAGGAAGGATCTATATATTGTTTTAAGATAAAGCATTATACAGCAATCCAGAAACTACGAGCTGACCTTGTCAACCGCAGATTGGTAAGTGCACATTAAAATTACCTGCCTTTAAATAATAAGCTTATATTCTAAAAACAAGGCAGCAGGTTTCGGCATAGTATAACATTCATTAAGAAAAAAACTGACTCCTGTACCTAATACCACAAAGACGTAAATTAAGAAGTTAAAGAAGAAATGTTAGTGATTCTTTAACATTATTTCATCTTGGATACAGACTGTTCTCTCTAACTACAAGACTAATTTTTTGATAAATATTGTAAAAAGAGAAAATATTACGAAAACTTAATGTTAAGTGCTAAAACTACGGACATATGTGATTATTGTTCTTAATATTACGGAATCTCTTGAAACTATTTTTAATATTTCATGTGTCCTCTTTGCTAACCTTACTATCACAAGCTCAATTTAATTTAGCCTAATCCAGCAAAACATATTTTAGATAGGTTTACAATAATTTAATAATGAACACAATTAATTATATTTTCTCCGTTAGGTTCAGAATGATTTTTGCGAAATTATTGCATACACAAGTTTCCGATTGCCTTATTCGGATAAGTTTTATCTATTCTGAACGACATTATATATATATATATATATATATATATATATATTATATATATATATATATATATATATATATATATATATATATATATATATATATATATATATATATATATATATATATATATATATATATATATATATATATATATATATATATATATATATATATATATATATATATAATTGTAACCACGAACGAGTGGTATTTAATCAATAACAACACAGCGATTAGCCAAGGACTCGAACCCATGTCTCTTTGGTTCGCCTCATAGTAAGCGAAAAGCACATGATGCTCTAACCCACAAGACAACCAAATCCTACAAGAATCAAGCACCCAGCAAGGCTAGGTGTTTTACCTCAGATCAAGGTAAAACACCTAGCTCTGCTGGGTGATTGATTCTTGTAGGATTTCGTGATCCTGTTTGTAAGAGCTTCATGTGATTTTTGCTCACCCTGAGGAGTGCTAAAGCGACATGGGTTCGAGTCTGTGCCGAGTCGCAGTGTTATTGATTAAATACCACTGATTCGTGATTACTGTAATATAAATACTGCTTGTGGAGACTAGTACAACAAACGGGGAGTAAAACGAAATTAGCTCAGAGGCACCCACACCATGGTATGTCCTCGGATCAAGGTAAAACACCTAGCTCTGCTGGGTGCTTCATTCTTTTAGGATTTGGTGGTCCTGTGGGTTAGAGCGCCATTTGATTTTCACCCACCATGAGATGGGCCAAAAAAAACATTGGTTTGAGTCCTTGGCTAGTCGCATTATCTCTCTCTCTCTCTCATATATATATATATATATATATATATATATATATATATATATATATATATATATATATATATATATATATATATACAAGAATAATAATCATAAAAATAAAACATAGGGAGGTACCACCTCTTGAACTGGACTGGAGACCCTCATCCTCAGAGAAGTGAATAAATGTACTTCAGGGAAAACTCAAGGTTCTCCTCGGAGCTGTCTGAATATTTTCTTCTCCTAGCACTCCCTATATTCTATATTCTATGTGCCCTTATTTAATAGATCACAGTGACAAAAGAACAAATACATGAATACATTGGTGCAATATATTAAAGATTATGAATCTCCTCCAGCTCTTGCGAAGCCAGACGCGAGCCAAGTATGCAGGAAGCATTTTCCCACTTTCATGTTCCAAAGCCCTCGGGTCCCTGGTGGTGTCGATAAATCTGAACCTCAGTTTTTTTAAAGAAATGTGTGGCGTTTTTTTCCCCATGATCCCAAAGTCTCTGATCCCACTGGGACAAATTGATGCTGTTGGCTTATGTCTCGACTTGCCGAAATTGTACTCCTCTCTGTGATCAGCAGCTCCTCCCTGTTGCCCGACACTGTGATAGATGTAGGTGTTAACCAACGTCGACACGCAGGTACAATCCCATTCTAAGTATTTGCTATTCTTCGAAGGATAGATGGTGATCCCTTCGTGGCAATATGCTGGGTTGTGTGTATTGTAGATTGCTAGTGATGGGGGCTCTCTCCGCTGGGCATCCAGCTGTAGAAAGGCTTCTCTTTATGATGATTTGTGTCTTGCGTATCAGCCCTTGGTTTTGGAGCAGTTAAGACCATGTAGACTATATTGGTTGGCTTGCATATCACAACAAATACATGCATATTCCGAGCAAACTGGGGCAACAAGGCATAGAGCCTCTGCAATACGGAGGGTCTCAGGGTCGAAGTGCGTTTCCATTGCCCAAACGAGAACTGCTTGGAGGAAGACCCCAGAGTGATGTGCACTCACAGCATGGAGACGGGCAGTCTCTCTGTCTGATGTTACAGCCCTAAACATGTTGGCAAGCACCTTTTCAGTTTGCGGCCATCCCAACTTGACTATCTGTAGGCCAGTGCTGCACCAGGTTTTAGTGCTGGAGCAGAAAGTCTCCAATTCAGTGATGGCACTGGTGTAGCTAGGGTTCTGTATTCCGGCTTGTAATCACTGTCTATCTTCAAGGGAAAGATTCAATGCACTCTCTAGCATGGACATTAGAAGGGAGTCATATTCCTTGAGCTTTAGACTGCCGAAGGCTGAGGAGCATTTCAGGAAGTTGGTAAGTTTTGGGATGGGCAGGCACTTGGTGAGTAGGTAGAAAGCATCATGTGTATCATTGTCTTTTATCCTGCCTTCCATCGTCATGAGGTCTGAAATTTTCTTTCCCAGTATCAGATCAATGTCACTGGGACCAAAAGAAGCACCAAGAAAAGTGCAATATGCTGGATCCATGGCTCGTGCGCCTAGTACAACAGCACTGATATTTTGAATAATTTGTCAGTTGGTAGAAACAATTTTGCATTTGGTGGAGTTTAAAGATAGGAGCAGGCTCTTTCCCATGTCCGCCGTTTTTCTGATGTCCTGTAGGAGAGGTTCTTTGGTGCCAACTAGGGTACCATCTTCCAAGAACCAGATATTGAGCTCATTGGAGAGCGCTTTTGGGACTTCCTTGATAACCAGACAGAAAAGAAAGGGGGCGAGGTCCCCCTGTTGCTCACCCTCATACGAGTCAATTTCATGGTCCCCAAACAGTAGTGTAGAAGTTAAAATACAACACGATTGTATGAAGGGATAGAGGGAAGGGAAGTTTCCAGAAACTGCTTGGAGAGCAACAAACCTTCTAAGTTGAAAACCTTGTCAAAGTCCAATTAGATCAAAACTTTTTCATTGGACCCTTGCTGCGTGTGCAGGTGCTTCACAGCCTTGTTGAACACCAAAACGTAGCTGAGTTGATTCAACACTACGGCATACTCTTGACTCACCATTCTTAATGCAGCCTTGGCGACAAGGTGCCGAAGGGTGTTGCCCACTGCAATGGACCAGATTCCTTCATCTTTTTCCGGAGGGCACATAGTAAGACACCAAAGAAGAGGGGTCTAATAGCCTCTGGGACAATACCAGCCAGGCACAGATTGGAAAATTTGGTGAGTTCAGAAAACAGCCTCTCTGAAACATCAAGTGCTGGATTGAGCTTTTGTTTTTAGTGTTGTGGCATTGAACCAGTGAAACCCCCCTACTGAACCCTGTGGACATGAAATAGAGGCTGTATACATATCAGCGTCCTGTGGGGTTAAATGTTCATCTGCTGCAATGTCAGGTAGGTCAATGTTAGTACTGGGAGCCCTGGGTAGATGTTTGTCCTTTAGGGCTTGTGCTGCAACGATGTTCCTATGGGCGAAGGTATCCTCATTGGTTATAAGCCTCAGTTCTCCAGTAGTAATACCGTCTTCTTCTTCTTTTTTTTTTTTTTGTTTTTTTTTTTTTTATTTTTTTTGTTTTTTTTTTTTTTTTTTTTGCTAATCTGGGCTATTTTTTGAGGCATCAGGTGTTATTGCTGGCATTTGCCAGGTGTGTGAAGAAAATTTCTCCAGGAGGGGGGTATCAGCCCCTTTCAGCCCTGAGGGACCCAGCCCTCTCAGAAGGGGCAAGCATCTTGTTTACTGCTACAGCGAGTAATTGATACCAGATGCAGTACCAGTATGTGACGTGGCTCGACGCTCCGTGCTGTCCTGTGTTGCAAAGTGTAGCTTAATAAAAGACAGTTCATCTCTTCCCTTAGGACAATTAAGGAAAATCCTGCTCCCACTTTATTACCATAGTAAAGATAGTGGTCATTGTTGTCTATGCTTAAGACAGCAAGAAACAAATATTCTGCTTTGCTTCATCGAGGAAGTGGCAAGGAAGCAAAAGTACTATGTCACCTTTCCTTTGTGCAAGGGGCAGTAACGGCGAGGGGCGTTGTGGCGTCTTCAGATTACTTTTGACTCTACTGAGAGTGACACTGACGCCAGGATAACCAACAAAGAACGATCTGTGCGTTAGTGTGAACAAAGTGTCTCATAAAACACAATAAACACTTAAGAGAAGCGTGATCAGCTTCTTTAGTGATAAGATTGTGAATAATAAAGACAAATCTTGTGGAACATAGTGTACCAGTGTGCGTTTTCCTAGACTATGGAAGACGTGGACATCCAAGGACACTTCAGCTTCTATCAAGTGACCGATATATGTCGAAGGTGTGAAGAACACCATAGCTCACGCTACAAGAGCAAGGTAGGTTACGAATTTCTTGTAGTACGGGGGACTGCGCAGTTCTTGAGTCGCAAGGAGTTTGTAATCAACCTATAGTCGGCAGT
>NW_027198709.1:0-17500 GCF_038502225.1 Cherax quadricarinatus
ACAATCATTTACCCTAAATTGTGGTATGTGGCAGTGGTTTATCTGTTGATGAAGAATGATGTGAGGTTGGTGCAAAAGAAGGTAATGCGTTTTATTTGGGGATATGGTTATCATTGGCTTAAACAGACAGTCGTGACAACATCATTGGGGAGGAGAGGATTAGGATTAATTCCACTCTGTAGTAGACTGAAAAGTATGTATGTGAAACATAGTTATATACGGTTGGGTGGGGATCGAGATGTAAGGGTGAGTGAGGTTATGGATGATGTGCGGCAGTGGTGGGGGGAAGGGGAATTGGAGGAGTGTATGTGTATGTTGAGATATTTATTGAGAGTTAGCATACCTGGGAAAAGTGTTGGTGCGAGTTTTATGGAGGACTGTGAGGGGTACTGAGGTGATGGAGGGGAGAGTGTCTTTCCTTTATATAATGGGCAGGTCTCTGGGGTGCGTTTCGTAAGTTACATTTAAAGTCAAGGGCTCTGGAAACTATGTATAGATTTTTACATGGGATATTACCCACTAAAGTACGTTTGTATCAGATGAGAGTTGTGCAGTCCACATGTTGTGTTTTGTGCGGGGAGGCGGAGACTGCATATCATGTGGTGTATTTTTGTGAGGGTATCGCAAGGGTACATCTATGGTGTCGTAGGGTCTTGGGTATGGTTGGAGGAGGTAGGTTAATGGTATTAAAAGCATTGAGTTTGGGTATAGAGGGAGTGAGTGATAATGTAGAAGGGCGGTCATGTATTTGGTAGTGGATTATATTAATATATCGTGGGCTATAAAGGAGGTGGAGGGGGAAGTGCGAATACTGGCTTTAGCTGGTAGGAATGAGGTCGTGTATGGAAGGAGATGGGATATAGAGTTTCCAGTTCAGTATAAAGGTATGAATGTGCGTAGGTTGCGAGAATTAATTGTGGGGGGGGGGGATGAGTGTACTCCTGGGATAAATTTTAGATAGAAAAACCCTTTTGATTAGGCAATGCTTTAAATGTAGATGTGTTTTATCATGGGTGGTCACGGGGAAGAAGGGGCCGTGCACCAAATTGGTTCGGTATTTTTATATTTTTATATATATTACCGGGCATGTAGGGCACTGTTATAAATCCTGTGGACATATTGTTCAATCATATGTCATGTGATATTATGTATCAACTTTTGTACACATATGTATATGTAACAAGCGAGTCTGTGAGTATATCAGGAGTAATGTTATTATGGTTGATGACATTCTTAACTATAAGTAGGGTTTTGTGTTGGTCATAATAATAAGTACAACCATGTGTTAATTTTCTTAATGTCAAATTGTAATATGCACATAACAGTATGTATATTACACTGTTGGTAAGATGTTTTTGTCATCAAGATACTATGTCCTGGGGTTAAATTATGATGGTTATTTGTATCTGTGTTCAGTGAACAATAACATGACGTTGTTCAGTATGATGATCTGAGGTAAATGGGGGGGCGGGGGGTAGTTGAAATGTCCTAAAAATATTTGTTATTGAATGTGCTTAATTAATGTGTATATTGGGCACGGGGACGCGAGGAAGCTTAATACAATGATCCGGTATGTTTATAATCTTATGTAAGTTAATGGACAAGTATGACACTGATATAATTCCTGTGAATATAAATTTTCATAAGTCATGTGATATTATGTATCAACTTTTTGTACATATGTGTATATGTAATATGTAAGTCCGTGACTATATCATGTGTAATGTTCTCATGGATGACGACATTCATAATTATATAAATGGTTTTTAGTTATAGTCACAATACTAAGTTCAATCTTATGTTCTTTTTTCTAAATATTATTTGTCGTGTTGGCATCATCTATGTTTCTTATACTGAAGAGGAAATATCTTATTGTCGACAAGATACTATGTTCAAGGTGTAAATTATGTTGGTTATTAGTTTCTGTGTTTAGTGAACAATGGTATGATCTGGGGTGACGGGGGAGGGGTTGTGGGGGTACTGGGGGTTAGGGGCACTGGGGGCTGTGGGGGTACTGGGGGCTGTCGGGGGTACTGGGGGTTGTGGGGTACTGGGGGCTGTGGGGGTACTGGGGGGTCTGTGGGGGTACTGGGGGTTGTGGGGGTACTGGGGGGCTGTGGGGTACTGGGAGGTTGTGGGGTACTGGGGGCTGTGGGGTACTGGGGGTTGAGGGGGTACTGGGGGCTGTAGGGGTACTGGGGGTTCTGGGGGTGGGGCTGGGGGACTGTGGGGGAGGGGTACTGGGGGTTGTGGGGGTACTGGGGGGCTGGGGGTACTGGGGGCTGTGGGGGTACTGGGGGTTGTGGGGGTACTGGGGGCTGTGGGGGTACTGGGGGGTTGGGGTGGGGGTACTGGGGGGGCTGTGGGGGTACTGTGGGGGTTGTGGGGGTACTGGGGGGGCTGTGGGGGTACTGGGGGGTTGTGGGGGTACTGGGGGGGCTGTGGGGGTACTGGGAGGGCTGTGGGGGTACTGGGGGTACTGCTCAAACATATTTTATTACATATACTTAATTAATGTGTATATTGCTGATAGGAAGACGTAATTAAGAACTGTTTTTAATTAGTATTGCTTGCACAGTTTTCCTTTGTTTTTGTATAAAGACATTTTCCATCTATCAGGTGTGTACAGTCTACTAAGTCACATATTAGTGTAACTTGAAATGATGTGATTGATGTCAGGTACAATATTGTGTAATGTTGTTTTTCACACAAGTGTTGTGGGTTGTACTGAGTCATGTGAAGAGGAAATTTTCTAAAGACAATATAACACCTGCAGTGTTTTGATTATGAGGACATAATTGTTTTTGTATTATCTGACTCTGTATGATTTTATTTATTTATTGTAATGCGTGTTTTAAATAAAATATAAAAAAAATTCTCTCTTGGGAATATATAAATTTTGAGCACATAAAACATTGCTATGAAAATCATCTTATTCACTGACAAGCTGATGAGTAAGACACATGTTCAACAGTTGCGTATTTTTATTGCTGAAACATTTCTCTCCTATAGAGAAGGCATCTTCAGTCAAATAAAGACTCAGAGAAGTACTAGGGAATAGATAATGAAATAAGTCCATCAATTTTAGAGGAATATTATTTGAGGTGGTCAGTCCCACACCCGGAAAAAAATCCATATTTAAGAATCTTATGTTTAAGCTTCATGTAATTCCAGACCATGAAGCTGAATATGAAGCTGAACATGAAGCTGAACATGAAGCTGAACATGAAGCTGAACATGAAGCTGAACATGAAGCTGAACATGAAGCTGAACATGAAGCTGAACTCTTCTCTAGGCTGAGGGACTGACCACTTCAAATAATATTTCTCCAAGGTTGAGAGACTGATCACTTCATCTTCATTTCACTACAACACCTGATGTTTCCATATGTGACTGAAGAAGTTTAATGTGTAGGCGAAACGTCTCAACAATAAACATACCCAATTGCTGCACATGAGTCTTGCAGATCAACCCCATTCAAGATTAGATAGATGCTCCCTCAGCCCATTATAATCGACAAAATGATGAATTAATTCACCATATCCTACCATATACAAAGAACATCGATTTTGGAATGCTTATAAATTCACAAACTGGCAAAATAAATGTTAAAGATTATCTCTCAATCTACAGCAGGATTCGAACCTGCTCACTCCGCATCAAAGTATGCTTACAACTCCACCCAAATGTGCCCGACATTTTGGGAAATGTCTAGCGATCTCACTAGACAGGTACTGTCTTGTGGCATGATGGTGTAGCGGTGTAGCGCGTCCAGAGTTTAGCTACCCTTCCAGGAGGAACCCAATGGAAGTAAGTCACTCTGTCTGACTTTTTTAGGTTATCCCAGGTACTTCACACATATGCTGCTATGTATGCTAATCTATGTGTATACCTGAATAAACTTACTAGATGACTCGGGTTCAAATCCCGGCCGGTCGCAATATGTTCTCTGCATAAAGCCAAGTGTTTCCGTGGAAACGAATTTAATATTACAAATAGGACGAACACAACATTTAACTGATATCCTGCTTATCGAACTTCTTACGATTTTTCATCCGTCATCAGTATCTTAAACATATTACAAAAATTACCCATGATTTAAAGCATTTCAAACAACATGAATTAAATTAACCAACTTAAATAAGTTAATCTATATGATTTACGACAGATTTAAATTAAAACTTTGTATAAAACTGACATATTTTAAAAATAAAGATTATGGTAAAAAATTGAGAACAAATTTTAATAATTTTTTTTTTTTTTTTTTTTTTTATATTTTATTTAAAACATTACAATACAAGGTGGAAATTATATTAAAAGGAACACATAATGAGTTAAATCACAAATTCCCAATTCACCCTTACAAAAATGATTACAACAGACAAAAGTGTCCTGACACCCTAATACCACACACCATATACACCCAGTTATACCAGAGTTATATACCTGTGAAGGCTGAAACTTTTGACACAATTTCACCCCCCCCCCTCTCTCGCAAATATAACCATCACCAACCTGACTGCATCTTAACTTAACATTAAAGGATACATAGGAATTACACTATCATGAGTGATACAGTAACATCTTAGACACAAAATATTAATAACAATGAAATGGGATACATGTCATTACTTAACACAATGACACCTCAACCTGGTGAAAGAAAACCCCAAAAGCTTAATTTTCTAAGAAGGTTGCAATATTGAATGTCAACTCTCAAAGGCAACTTATGTGCAGTCTTAGCATGTAAACCCTATTCATGCAACATAGTATATAAATAAGACTGTATATTATGAAAACCATCAGAGAATACAAAGGTATAAGTATAAACCCAGCCATGTAGCGGCTACACACAAAAAAATTCCACATACTTCCCTAACACAGACAAAACAAAACAAAATTTTTGTGACAACTGCACCTAAACACAACTAACATTATATGACTTAAGACTGCTATGTACATAGATAACAACATAATAATATGACTTAAGACTGCTATGTACATAGATAACATAATAAATCTAATTTGAATGGATCACAGTTGATCAATCAGCCTTCACATATCAGGCGTTAGAGAATAATTCTCATAGTACAAGTCCAACTTGCATGTAGTCCCATCTCGCTACATACAATAATATGCGTATTATCTACACATAATACTAACACACTGGACAAGCAACTGTCCATCACTTCCAATCAATATGCTGCCCTACCCTCGCTCTGCACAGTGATGTAGGCAACCCCCCCCCCCCTTGAATACCTTATCCATCATCACTACTACCTTGAAGGAACAGGAGTACTATATGAATAGTGTATAGTTCATGTCACACAAAAAAACTGGCCAGCTCCACAGGTGCTAGCACCCGTGGTTCACAAATTCACTCACGCATCATTCATCCAACACTCACGCAAACATTTGTTGTCATCCATTACCAGGGAGGCGATCCTGTTTTCACCCATGACTTCCCTACCCCAGCAACACTTTCAAATCGTACCCTCCCCTCCCTCGTATATTACAAGTCTAATAAAACCTGTAACGTAAGTTGCCTATATCCCTCTGAAAAATCCTTCACCCACCTCCTCCCATAAATTTCCTTATTTCTGCATACCGTTTTATAGAACGTTATCGCTAACACCCTCCTCTTCACCTCAGTAACCTGTTTCCCCCGCAATCCCCACACTATATAGATATAATCTGCCATAATGTATCCCACAGCTCTGATTACACTTTCCTCCCAACCCCCCACGTCGAGACTTAATGCTCTCAATACAGAAATTCCTTTACCTCCTATCCTATTTATCACCCTACTTAACCACCCCTTGACACTCCTCATTCCATCACAAAAATATACTACATGAAAAGCCGACTCCTCCCCACCACATATCCCACACTCCCCCCCGTCAACGACGCGTCTATCCCGTAGAACCACACCCGACGGTAAAATGCCGTGCAGAAACCGATACATGACATCCCGAACACGAGGTTGCAACCTCATCCTACTCAACCTATTCCATATACTTCCCCATGCATACATGGGGAAAATTCCCTCTGCAGGCGCTACAACCCTCCCGGCTAACAATCTACACAACCTACCTATTTTAACCTTTGCTGGCTCTCGATCCCACGCCAAAGCCCTCAACACAGTTTCACACTCATGCAACTCAACTCCTGTATACATCCGTTGCAATCTGTTATGGATCCTGGCCAAACCCCCCCCCCCCCATCCACACTTTCCCTCATCACCTCCCTTTTAATGAAGACACATTTGACCCTCCGCTTTAAGTCCAGCAATCCCAGCCCCCCTTACTTACAGGTAACATTACCACATCCCTTTTAATCCAATCACAGCTCGAACCCCACAAGAATTTAAAAACCTTCCTAAGTATGTTCGTTATTGCTGGCCCAGTTAATGGGAACACGGCTGCCACGTGCCATACTTTGCTATACAGTAAGATATTAATAGCAATGGCACGCTGCACAAGGGTCAAATGATAAGGTCGCAATGCACCCAATCGTCCCTGAATCCTTTCTACCATCCTAATCGAGTTTTCCGTGCGTGCCACAGTTAGATCGTCTGCATAAATCAGACCGCAAATTTTTAACGAATTCACCTGCCTCCCCACAACTGCACTACCCCAATCAACCCTACCGGCCCAAGCCCCTAACCCCATAACCATGGATTTATCTGAATTTACCCTCATACCAGTTGCCCCTGCGAACATTTTTACTACCCCGTCTAATGTGTCCATTGACATCCCCTCCCTGATCAGAACAGTTGTATCATCCACATACCCAATTAAAACTGGCCAAACCCTAGCAACCTCACACCCTGGTCCCTCTACGTGACACATACTCTGCTCCACCAATCTATAAAAGGGGTCCTGTATGCACGCAAACAATAATTGTGACATAGGACACCCCTGCCTAATTCCCCTACCCATTACAATCTTCTCACCCAATCGACCATTAATCTGTACCCTCGCTATTGCACCTCCATACAACGCCTCAACCCAACCCACTATTTCATCCCCAAACCCCTGACCCCTGAGGATGGCTTTTAATGCTTTCCTATCCACTCTATCGTATGCCCCTTGCCAATCGAGCGCCACCAAACCTCCCTCCCTCCCCCCCCCTTTTGCCTCCACGAAATCCCTAAGTAACCCATGCCCCTCCACCATGGACCTCCCTGGCAAACCAAACTGAGTTTTTGATACTACCCGCCCCACCACACACTTGACCCGATTTCCCAAAATCTTCGCAAACAATTTATAATCTGCGCATAACAACGAGATCGCCCGGTAATCCCGAAGCGTATGCTGCCCCTTACCTTTCGGTACCAATACAACGACAGCCGTTGCCTGCTTCTCACCCAGCTCACCTCTCTCCTTCATGCAATTTAATAACCTAACCAAAAAACGCCTCATTAATTCCCAATGCTGCTGATAAAACTCTGCCGGGAGTCCATCAATTCCCGGTGCTTTGCCCTTTCGCATTCCACTTAAAGCCCTCCATATTTCTCCCTCAGTTATTTCCCCACCCAGTGCTTCCCTATCACTGTTACGCAACTGACATACCACACTCCCACACACCTGTTCTAAAACCCCATCCTCTACCCCTTCTCGTTGCCAGTACTTCTCATACCACTTGTCAGCAAACGCCCCCATTCCTTCCGTAGCTTGTATGACCTGCCCCTCCCTGTACCCTCCTATCGACACATGAACCTCCAACCATGGAATAGTCATTGCCTGCTGTCTTTGTTTCTGCCTACGCAATACGCACGATGAAGGTCTATCGCCCCATAACACCTCTTCCACCCCCGCCTGTACCCGCACCGCTTGGAACCTCTCATCCTGTACCTCACGCAGTCTCCCTTTAATTGCCATAATATCATCCATGGGATAATTGCCCGCCACCGCCCCCCTCGCATAGCAACCCCTTAATCTATCCTCCAAATAGTTAGCAAGCCCATATTTTAAAGAATTGATACGTTTCCCTTCCTTTACGTAATATTGCTTAATCCGTTCTTTAGCCACACCATCCCACCACATCACCACATCCTCTACCCCATTTATCTCTGCACTTAACCCCTCCCACAGCGTTGCAAATCCCTCTATCCCCTCCTCATCACCTAACACACTTGTATTTAATTTCCAATAACCACTAGATATACCTGCTAGTGACTCCCACGCCACCTCTGCTACTACCGCCCGATGATCCGAATAAGCTACTTCTATTGTACGGAAAAATGTCAACCCAACCCCTTGAGATATATACAGCCTATCCAACCTAGCAGCGTAACCCCGTCTTACAAAAGTGTGTTCTACCTCCCACGCCCCTCCTCCAACCGCATCCCGCAACTGAATATCTCTCAAAAGATCTCGCAAGGCCGCCGACACGTGCCCCGCCCCTTTTTGTTCCACGTCAGCCCTCCTAATAACGCAGTTCCAGTCCCCACCAACGATGGCCACTGTAGGTAACCCACGTAAGAAGAAAACTAGTTCTTCACATACAAAATCCCTTTTTACCCTCACATCATTTTCTGCTGGTGCATACACACTTACAAAAGAAACCCTCTGCCCCATCCACCACCCATCCACGCGCAATACTCTTCCCCCCCTCCCCCTCACTTCTTAGCAACACAAACGGGCTTGCCTCCCTGATCAATATACCCACACCACCTTTCAGACGTGCAGATGGCAGAGTCATGACCTGAAACCCCTCCACCTCGAGCACTCTTCCCTCCTTGAAATTGTGTTCTTGCAGGAACACTACATCCACCCTATATTTATACAGAAACATTCGAAACCATTCCTTCTTCACACTATTACACAATCCATTGACGTTCACAGTCATACACCTAAGGCCTCTTTATAGTTTCCAACCCTTCCTCCTCACTTCATTCATCCCAGGGCCTCCTGTCCCAGAGCCAGCACAAGGCTTCACACCATCAACCCCCCCTTCCTTTTTGCGATGCCTCTTATCATGACTACTTCGACACTGCTCTTCCTTCCTCCCAGACCTCTGCGCCGGCGTCAGGACATCATCTGAGTCTGACGCCGCCGCTCTCTTCCTCGTGATGCCCTCTACATCCATGTTATCTTCTGAGGTTCCCTCACGATGAACCTCAACCTCCACCACGCCCCGTTCCACAGCACACGGCGACAACTCTCTCTTACTAGTTGGTCCGTCAACCCTGCTATGATTTTTATCCTTACATTCCTCCACAGGCAACGCCGTGCCTCTCACCAGCTCAGGAACAACATCCTCTGCAGGCGGTGTCAATGTCCTTAACACTTCCTGAAGCTCTTCCTCTAGAGCCTGCACCTCCTCCTGCACTTGCACTTCTGTACTTTCCCTTTGTGTAGTAACAGATCCTTTTACATCACAGCTTACCTCACACATGCCAGTCTCCTCTTTGGAATCCTCCACCTCTTCACTCCACAAGCGCCCAAGCCCTTGCTTTCGCACTGGGCTCTCAACAGCTATCACGCTGGTAACTGGTGCTTCACCAGTTTGCGCTGGCGCCCTCCTCAGCTTCACGCACTCTGCCGACATATGGTCGTACGCCCCACATATTGTGCACGTACGTCTCTGTCCGGCATACGATACCATAACTTGCGTCCTGAAGTCCTCCAACACGACGTAAGACGGTATGGGATGTCTCAGAGTCATCTTCAGGGAAAAGGTACCCTCCGGACGTCCCATGTAAGCACCGGCCGTCCACTTGCCCTTTTGTGCCAGATGTACGGTCCCATATGTCTCAAAAACACTCCTTACGTCAGCCTCATCTGCCTCAAATGGGACATTACGTATCTTAACCCACGTAAAGTGGCGAGATACGTCGATCAAACGCACCTTCACAGCTGGAGTAGCGTCAAGACTCACGTCTTGGAATCTCGTCACCAAAGACTCATACACGGACGTGGAATTCAATTTGACGAAGATTCTATAAGCCCCATTCAGGGCTACACCATACCCCTCATCGTCCTGGATTCCATAGGTCTCCCTAATGATTGTTGGGAGTAAGACTTGCACTGAAGAGGGTGAAATCGCCCCACGAAGCAGCTCAATACCAATGGTATTTACGCGCCTCCTCACACTCAGCGCCATGTTGATACAATTTAGCTCGCCTGAAACAGCAGAGGGGTGCAGCGCACAACCTCACTCGACCGTGGTCAGGCAGCGAATGTTTTTGAATAATTAAGGAAGAAAAAAATCTAACAGAAATACTATACAAGTAGAACAATAAAACAATAAATTATAATTACAATGTAAATGTGAGATAAATATCGAATTTTAGTAATTCAACATATAGTCCAGAGTAACAATAATATTTTAATTATTAAACTGAATACATAGATAACCTGAATATAGCAGACAGCAGCTTGTGTTGACGTTTGGGTACGACATGGACCACTTGTCTCGTCACGACATGGACCACTTGTCTCGTCACGACATGGACCACTTGTCTCGTCACGACTTTGACCACTTGTCTCGTCACGACATGGACCACTTGTCTCGTCACGACATGGACAACTTGTCTCGTCACGACATGGACCACTTGTCTCGTCCCGACATGGACCACTTGTCTCGTCCCGACATGGACCACTTGTCTCGTCCCGACATGGACCACTTGTCTCGTCACGACATGGACCACTTGTGTCACCCCGACATGGACCACTTGTCTCGTCCCGACATGCACCACTTGTCTCGTCCCGACATGGACCACTTGTCTCGTCCCGACATGGACCACTTGTCTCGTCCCGACATGGACCACTTGTCTCGTCCCGACATGGACCACTTGTCTCGTCCCGACATGGACCACTTGTCTCGTCCCGACATGGACCACTTGTCTCGTCCCGACATGGACCACTTGTCTCGTCACGACATGGACCACTTGTGTCACCCCGACATGGACCACTTGTCTCGTCCCGACATGGACCACTTGTCTCGTCCCGACATGGACCACTTGTCTCGTCCCGACATGGACCACTTGTCTCGTCACGACATGGACCACTTGTCTCGTCACGACATGGACCACTTGTCTCGTCACGACTTTGACCACTTGTCTCGTCACGACATGGACCACTTGTCTCGTCACGACATGGACAACTTGTCTCGTCACGACATGGACCACTTGTCTCGTCCCGACATGGACCACTTGTCTCGTCCCGACATGGACCACTTGTCTCGTCCCGACATGGACCACTTGTCTCGTCACGACATGGACCACTTGTGTCACCCCGACATGGACCACTTGTCTCGTCCCGACATGCACCACTTGTCTCGTCCCGACATGGACCACTTGTCTCGTCCCGACATGGACCACTTGTCTCGTCCCGACATGGACCACTTGTCTCGTCCCGACATGGACCACTTGTCTCGTCCCGACATGGACCACTTGTCTCGTCCCGACATGGACCACTTGTCTCGTCCCGACATGGACCACTTGTCTCGTCACGACATGGACCACTTGTGTCACCCCGACATGGACCACTTGTCTCGTCCCGACATGGACCACTTGTCTCGTCCCGACATGGACCACTTGTCTCGTCCCGACATGGACCACTTGTCTCGTCCCGACATGGACCACTTGTCTCGTCACGACATGGACCACTTGTGTCACCCCGACATGGACCACTTGTCTCGTCCCGACATGGACCACTTGCCTCGTCCCGACATGGACCACTTGTCTCGTCCCGACATGGACCACTTGTCTCGTCCCGACATGGACCACTTGTCTCGTCCCGACATGGACCACTTGTCTCGTCCCGACATGGACCACTTGTCTCGTCCCGACATGGACCACTTGTCTCGTCCCGACATGGACCACTTGTCTCGTCCCGACATGGACCACTTGTCTCGTCACGACATGGACCACTTGTGTCACCCCGACATGGACCACTTGTCTCGTCCAGACATGGACCACTTGTCTCGTCCCGACATGGACCACTTGTCTCGTCCCGACATGGACCATTTGTCTCGTCCCGACATGGACCACTTGTCTCGTCCCGACATGGACCACTTGTCTCGTCCCGACATGGACCACTTGTCTCGTCCCGACATGGACCACTTGTCTCGTCCCGACATGGACCACTTGTCTCGTCCCGACATGGACCACTTGTCTCGTCCCGACATGGACCACTTGTCTCATCCCGACATGGACCACTTGTCTCGTCCCGACATGGAACACTTGTCTCGTCCCGACATGGACCACTTGTCTCGTCCCGACATGGACCACTTGTCTCGTCACGACATGGACCACTTGTGTCACCCCGACATGGACCACTTGTCTCGTCCCGACATGGACCACTTGTCTCGTCCCGACATGGACCACTTGTCTCGTCCCGACATGGACCACTTGTCTCGTCCCGACATGGACCACTTGTCTCGTCCCGACATGGACCACTTGTCTCGTCCCGACATGGACCACTTGTCTCGTCCCGACATGGACCACTTGTCTCGTCCCGACATGGACCACTTGTCTCACTTGTCTCGTCCCGACATGGACCACTTGTCTCGTCCCGACATGGAACACTTGTCTCGTCCCGACATGGACCACTTGTCTCGTCCCGACATGGACCACTTGTCTCGTCACGACATGGACCACTTGTGTCACCCCGACATGGACCACTTGTCTCGTCCCGACATGGACCACTTGTCTCGTTCCGACATGGACCACTTGTCTCGTCCCGACATGGACCACTTGTCTCGTCCCGACATGGACCACTTGTCTCGTCCCGACATGGACCACTTGTTTCGTCCCGACATGGACCACTTGTCTCGTCCCGACATTGACCACTTGTCTCGTCCCGACATGGACCACTTGTCTCGTCCCGACATGGACCACTTGTCTCGTCCCGACATGGACCACTTGTCTCGTCCCGACATGGACCACTTGTCTCGTCCCGACATGGACCACTTGTCTCGTCCCGACATGGACCACTTGTCTCGTCCCGACATGGACCACTTGTCTCGTCCCGACATGGACCACTTGTCTCGTCCCGACATGGACCACTTGTCTCGTCCCGACATGGACCACTTGTCTCGTCCCGACATGGACCACTTGTCTCGTCCCGACATGGACCACTTGTCTCGTCCCGACTATGATTTTGGAACCATATTAATTTTTTTAATGTCTAAAGTAATGGGAGAGTAATGTTACCTAAAGTGCAGAATAATGCACAACAAACAATCTTTAATACGATGCAAATAATCAAGATTTTCAGGAAAATGATGCTAAAGAATGTATTAATATTACAATGGTAAACTCTGGCAAATGTTGCAAAACCTGGAATCCATAGGTTGTGGGAAGAATTCTCTCAGAGGAAAGATGCCGTGTGGAAGATTGAAACACTTATGCAACATATGCGAATTTTTATAAAGGAAACGTTTCGCCACACAGTGACTTCATCAGTCCAATACAAAGAAGAGAAGGATATGGAGAGGAAGAGTTTAAGGTAATCAGTCCCTCAGCCTGGAATCGATATGTTCAGTTCATCAGTCTTGTAGAAAGTACAGCATATGACCGGAGAAGTGGCTTATATACTGTAGTCAGGTGAGTGGAAGCAGGAGGCGGGGGAATCACAGTGGAACCATCCACAAGGTAGCGTGTGTTGATGCTGGGTCATCCAGCTGTGCTGAAGGCCAGGCTAGCCACCCACACATCTTGTTCCCTTACCTGCCCTTCCTTGTGGAGTAAGAGGAAGGGAACCTCCTAGGTTTACAGAAAGCAAGCTAAAGAATATTATGGAAAAATGATAGCGCAAACCGTATTTACTAAGTATCGTCTTGTCTAGTGTCGACACACTTAAATTCATGTTACCTAAGTGGTTAATTCACCGAAAGAAAGTTCCAGACAACGTGCTGAAGATTCCCTACAAAGATTCCTTACAGAATCTCCTAAATACTACCTACATAATTTTTGTAAAGTAAAAGGACACAAGTGCAACTAATGTGACATTTATTGTGGCAACGGTTCGCTCTCCAGGAGCTTTATTGTGGCAACGTTTCGCTCTCCAGGAGCTCCTGGAGAGCGAAACGTTGCCACAATAAATGTCACATTAGTTGCACTTGTGTCCTTTTACTTTACATATTGTCGGTAATTCTACCAACTTTATTACATAATTTTTCATTAGTATCCCGATTATTCCTTATTACTAAATATCCCGGATATTCCTTGACGAAAGTGTCTTGAAAGTGTCTTCCTTGCTCCATACAGAGGCTTGTTAACACATCCTAATTATTGTAATAATAACTATGCAGCTGTAATCCTAGATATTAGAAAGAGAAATGTCTCCTGTCACTAGGACCACGATAGCGACGAGTCATTGCGAGTGGCTTTCATGGGTTATCCTGGGCGACTCATACATAATGCTGTGCATGATATTTGCAATTCACCTATATGCTGCTATTTGCGATAATTGCGCGTAAAGAGGTATTTGAGGAACCTGAACGTCTTCTATTACTTGGACCACGATTAGCGACAATTCTTCCGCCAGACTGTCTTGGGTTATCCCGGGTAACTCTCATGTATGTTGCTATGCATGATAGTTGCAATCACATAAACCAGTGTAACAACAGCCATGCGCAGCTGTACCTGAAAAGGCGTTCCATCACTTTACAACACTTCCCATACATCTCTGTTTCTTTTCTTGACTTTTCTTGGTATCTCCTATAAACGTTCACTCTATAAAACCTCTCTCGAGTTAGTATTTATAAGTGCAATAAGTGTCCAAGTCAGTGATTCCCAGAGTGGGTGGTTGAGGAAAAGGGGGGCGGTTGGGGGCGGTAGGGGGCGGTAGGGGGCGGCTGAGTGGCATCAGAACCGAGGAAGCATTTGTTTTACAAAATTTATATGACTAAATCTAAGCCATGAACACTTAAGTAACACAAATGTTTTAGAAAGTATAAAATTACTTATACTTATACTTATACACGAATGCATAGTTTTATTTTGTGTTCCGAAGTCGGAGTCAAGATGTACTTTATTACCTTCCTAACATTATATTTACCAGAGAGAGGCTTCGCTACAGTGGCCAAGCTTCTCTCCTAGCAAAGATAGAGAGATAAGATAAGATTTCGTTCGGATTTTTAACCCCGGAGGGTTAGCCACCCAGGATAACCCAAGAAAGTCAGTGCGTCATCGAGGACTGTCTAACTTATTTCCATTGTGGTCCTTAATCTTGTCCCCCAGGATGCGACCCACACCAGTCGACTAACACCCAGGTACCTATTTGCTGCTAGGTGAACAGGACAACAGGTGTAAGGAAACGTGTCGAAATGTTTCCACCCGCCGGGAATCGAACCCGGGCCCTCCGTGTGTGAAGCGGGAGCTTTAGCCACCAGGCCACCGGGCCACCAGATATAGACTGAAGATTACTGAACACGGTGATGTAGGTCTTCTTAGTTCGTCCATGACTGATGTTGAGAAACTGACGTCCCTGCACAACCTCACTAACATTGTGACGACAATGTTAGTTGAAGGTGAGATATATATTTACTCTTTCATGTTGTTAACTAAACTGGTTTATGTTAAATTATATATGCGAAATAAATACGCTTGTTTATGTTGTTAAATAAGTTGTTTTAAATTTGAAGTAAACCTCATATAAAGAAATAGATGTGTTTGTGTGTGTGTGTGTGTGTGTGTGTGTGTATGTGTGTGTGTGTGTGTGTGTGTGTATGTGTGTGTGTGTGTGTGTGTGTGTGTGTGTGTGTGTGTATGTGTGTGTGTGTGTGTGTGTGTGTGTGTATGTGTGTGTGTGTGTGTGTGTGTGTGTGTGTGTGTGTGTGTGTGTGTGTGTTTGTGTGTGTGTATGTGTGTGTGTGTGTGTGTGTGTGTGTGTGTGTGTGTGTGTGTGTGTGTGTGTGTGTGTATGTGTGTACTGATAAATTAGACACATGTGCAACTCTTGGGTATCATTATTGAGGAAACGTTTCGCCACACAGTGGCTTCATCAGTCCATACATAGGAGAAACTTGAAGAACAGGAGGAGAATGAGGTAATCAGTCCCTCAACCTTGAGTCGATGTGTTCAGTCCATCAATTCTACTCAAGATTGATGGACTGAACACATCGACTCAAGGTTGAGGGACTGATTACCTCATTCTCCTCCTGTTCTTCAAGTTTCTCCTATGTATGGACTGATGAAGCCACTGTGTGGCGAAACGTTTCCTCAATAAAGATACCCAAGAGTTGCACATGTGTCTAATTTATCAACATGTCGGTTCTCTGAACCATTCATCTACATGTGTGTACTCACCTATTTGTGGTTGCAGGGGTCGAGTCTTAGCTCCTGGCCCCGCCTCTTCACCGGTTGCTACTGGGCCCTCTCTCTCCCCGCTCCATGAGCTTTATCAAACCTCGTCTTAAAACTGTGTATGGTTCCTGCCTCCACTACGTCATTTTCTAGGCTATTCCACTGCCTTACAACTCTATGACTGAAGAAATACTTCCTAATATCTCTCTGACTCATTTGTGTCTTCAACTTCCAATTGTGGCCTCTTGTTTCAGTGTCCCCTCCCTGGAACATCCTGTCTTTGTCCACCTTGTCTATTCCACGCAGTATTTTATATGTCGTTATCATGTCTCCCCTGACCCTCCTGTCCTCCAGTGTCGTCAGTCCGATGGTGTACACGGTGTACAGTGTCTTGAATGATTCCTTACTAAGGTATCGGAATGCTGTTCTCAGGTTTGCCAGGCGCCCATATGCTGCAGCAGTTATCTGATTGATGTGTGCTTCCGGAGACATGATCGGTGTTATACTCACCCCAAGATCTTTCTCCTTGAGTGAGGTTTGCAGTCTTTGGCCACCTAGCCTATACTCTGTCTGTGGTCTTCTGTGCCCTTCCCCTATCTTCATGACTTTGCATTTGGCAGGATTAAATTCGAGAAGCCATTTGCTGGACCAGGTGTCCAGTCTGTCCAGGTCTCTTTGAAGTCCTGCCTGGTCCTCATCAGATTTAATTCTCCTCATTAACTTCACATCATCTGCAAACAGGGACACTTCTGAGTCTAACCCTTCCGTCATGTCGTTCACATATACCAAAAATAGCACTGGTCCTAGGACCGACCCCTGTGGGACCCCGCTCGTCACAGGTGCCCACTGTAATACATCATTACGTACCATGACTCGATGTTGCCTCCCTGTCAGGTATTCTCTGATCCATTGCAGTGCCCTTCCTGTTATATGCGCCTGATGCTCTAGCTTCTGCACTAATCTCTTGTGAGGAACTGTGTCAAAGGCCTTCTTGCAGTCCAAGAAGATGCAATCAACCCACCCCTCTCTCTCTTGTCTTACTTCTGTTATTTTATCATAAAACTCCAGAAGGTTTGTGACACAGGATTTGCCTTCCGTGAATCCGTGCTGGTTGGCATTTATACTCCTGTTCCGTTCCAGGTGCTCCACCACTCTCCTCCTGATAATCTTCTCCATAATTTTGCATACTATACACGTCAATGACACAGGTCTATAGTTTAGTGCCTCTTTTCTGTCTCC